>NC_059343.1:54329239-54629239 GCF_018350155.1 Leopardus geoffroyi
TTGGATGTCTTTTATTTCTTTGTGTTTTCTGATTGCTGAGGTTATGACTTCCAATACTATGTTGAATAACAGTGATGAGAGTGGACATCCCTGTCTTGTTCCTGACCTTAAGGGGAAAGCTCTCAAAATTTCCCCATTAAGGATGATATTAGCATTGTATCTTTTACATATGGCTTTTATGATATCAAAGTAGGATCCTTCTATTCCTACTTTCTTGACGGGTTTATCAAGAAAGGATGCTGTATTTTGTCAAATGCTTTCTCTGCATCTATTGAGAGGACCATGTGGTTCTTGTCTTTTCTGTTAATGACGTGATGAATCACATTGATTGTTTTGTGAATATTGAACCATCCCTGCATCCCAGGTATAAATTCCACTTCATCATGGTGAATATATTGTTGGATATGTTGGTTAGTATCTTGTTGAGGATTTTTATATTCATGTTCATTAGGGAAATTGGTCTATAGTTCTCCTTTTTAGTGGGGTTTTGTGTGGTTTTGGAATCAAGGTAATGTTGGCTTCATAGAAAGCATAAATTTTCCCTCCATTTCTATTTTTTGGACAATCTTCAAGAGAATAGGTGTTAACTCTTCCTGAAATGTTTGGTAGAATTCCCTTGGAAAGCCATCTTGCTCTTGACTCTTGTTTTTTGGGAGATTTTCGGTTACTAATTTGATTCCTTTACCAGTTATGGGTCTGTTCAAATTTTCTATTTCTTCCTGTCTCAGTTTTGGTAGTGTATATGTTTCTAGGAATTTGTCCATTTCTTCCAGATTGCCCATTTTATTGGCGTATAATTGCCCATAATATTCTATTATTATTGTTTTTATTTCTGCTGTGTTGGTTGTGATCTCTTCTCTTTCATTCTTGATTTTATTTATTTGGGTCCTTTCCTTTGTCTTTTTGATCAAACTGGCTAGGGGGTTATCAATTTTGTTAATTCTTTCAAACAACGAGCTTCTGGTTTTGTTCATGTTATATATATATATTTTTTGTTTTGATAGCATTGATTTCTGCTCTAATCTTTATTATTTCCTGTCTTCTGCTTGTTTGGGGTTTATTTGCTGGTCTTTTTCCAGCTCTCTAAGGTTTCAGGTTAGGTTGTGTATCTGAGACCTTGCTTCCTTCTTTAGGAAGGCCTGGATTGCTATATACTTCCCTCTTATGACCGCCTTTGCTATGTCCCACAGGTTTTGGGCTGTGGTGTTATCAGTTTCATTGGCTTCCGTGTACTTTTTAATTTCCTCTAATTTCTTGGTTAGCCCACCCATTCATTCTTTAATAGGATGATCTTTAGTCTCCAAGTATTTGATACCTTTCCAATTTTTTTTCTTGTGGTTTATTTCAAGGTTCACTGCATTGTGGTCTGAAAATATGCACAGCATTATCTCGAATTTTTTGTACATGTTGAGGGCTGATTTCTGTCCCAGTATGTTGTCTATTCTGGTGAATGTTCCATGTGCACTGGAGAAGAATGTATGTATCTTGTTTTCTTATCCATTCTGTTACCCTATGTCTTTTGATTGGAGCATTTTGTTCATTGACGTTTAAAGTGAGTACTGAAAGATATGAGTTTATTGGCATATTTCTTATAGAGTTGGGGTTTCTGGCGGTGTTCTCTGGTCATTTCTAGTCTTTGTTGTTTTTTTCCCCATCTTTTCTCCCCTCAGAGAGTTCCCTTAAAAATTTCTTGCAGGGCTTTTTTAGTGTTCAGGAACTCCTTTAATTTTTGTTTTTTCTGAGAAACTCTTACTCTCCTTCTATTTTGAATGACAGCCTTGCTGGATAAAGAATTCTTGGCTGCATATTTTTCTGATCCAGCACATTGAATATATCCTGCCACTCCTTTCTGGCCTGCCAAGTTTCTGTGTATAGGTCTGCTGCAACCCTGATCTGTCTTCCCTTGTGGGTTAAGGACTTTTTTTTCCCTTGCTGCTTTCATGATCCTTTTCTTGACTGAGTATTTTGTGAATTTGACTATGCTATGCCTTGTTGATGCTTGGTTTTTGTTGAATCTAATGGGAGTCCTCTGTGCTTCCTGGATTTTGATGTCTGTGTCTTTTGCCAGGTTAGGAAAGTTTTCCACTATGATTTGCTCAAATAACCCTTCTCCCCCTTTTTCTCTCTCTTTATATTCCTGGACCCCTATGATTCTCATGTTGTTACTTTGTAATGAATCACTGATTTATCTAATTCTTAAATCGTGCTATTTTGCCTTAGTCTGCCTCTTTTTTTCTGCTTCGTTATTCTCCATAAGTTTGTCTTCTATATTTCTTATTCGCTGCTCTGCCTCATCCATTCTTGCTGCGATGGCATCCATTAAAGATTGCAGCTCAGTTATAGCATTTTTTATTCCATCCTGACTAGCTTTTACCTCTTTTATCTCCACAGAAAGAAATTGTAATCTATTTTTGACTCCAGCTAATATTCTTATTATCGTGATTCTAAATAGTGATTCAGACATCTTGCATGTATCTGTGTTGATTAAGTCCCTGGCTGTTGTTTCTTCCTGTTCTTTCTTTTGGGGCAAATTCCTTCATTTCATCATTTTGAAGGAAAAAAAGGAATTAATAAGGTAGAAAAATAAATTAAAATTAAAAATTAAAAACAACACACACACATACAGAAACATCAAATAAATGATGTTAGATCATAGGTGTGTTTTGATATGGTTGTTGAAAGGAGCTTGATAGATTACAGAAAAAAATGGAAAAAAAGAAAACGTTTGAAAATTTGACAAAATGAATACAATGAAATAGAATAATATGAAATGATGGAAGTAATATAGAATTTGAAAAATTTTACAAAAAATGTAAAAATATAGTATAAAAATTAAAGAAAAATATTTTTCATAAAAATTAAAAATAATTTTTTCTCTTTCTGGACTCATGAAAAAGACAAGAAACAAAAAAGAAGGAAAAAAATTGAATAGATGGACCAGCAAATAGACTGAAATACAATCGAAATTGCATCGTTTTCCCCTAGGAGTCAATCTATGAAGCACTTTATAGTTCGTAAACTAAGCAGGAGGAGAGACTTGTGGTGTTTGGCGGGGCTTAGTGTGATGATTCCATGGTGCTGCTTAGCTTACTGGGGTGGATTGTTGTGGTCCATGTAGTTGTGTATGTGCATACCTGGCAGGGGTGAAAATGGCATGACCCAGCTACCCAGTTTTTAATACCTTAACTCTGTGCTCTCCCTGATCAGCAATCGTGCACCCATCCTTTGTCTCTGGCTTCTGTCCACTCCCCACTTTTCTACTCTGTGACCTAGTCATCAGATTGCCAGGTGGCACTTCCTTACTGTGCTATATCTCAGATCGGCTGTATTTCCTGACCCCTCACTTCTGAAGGACTGCAGCTTTGACCCACTCAGACTCTCTGGGGAAGGGTCTCACTGGGCAATGGCTGTGTCCCAGCTTCACCCAGGAAAATCCATGGGTTTGTCCCGCTGCTAATGCCCAGAGACTGCATCTGGGTGCCAGCTGGCCCCAGAAAAAGTTCATGGGATCATGTATCATCAGCGTTTCAGAGATTGTGGAAAATCACAACATACCTCTGGTACCAGGTTTCACCCTTAACGACCTTGTTCCAGCACCAGTGAATGTGATTGCTCTCTGGGGTCTGCTGGGATCAGGTGGCCACACAGCCTCTACCAAATGTTCTTCCAGCAGGGTAACTGCCTCTTCCCATGTGGCCCGAAGATCCTCCAGACTTCACTGTACTCCTGTGGATTCACCCTTCTCACCAGAGCACCACCAGGTATCTAGTTACAGAGTTTCAGACTCTGCCCTCCCTCTGTTTATAGAGTCTTAATGGAATTTAAACCCTCTCCTTTCTTCTTTCTCCTTTTTAGTTCAGTCCCTGCAGTGCTTTCCACTTTTCTACATCCTCTCTAGCTTCTTTGGGGGGATGATTTACCTGTACTCTCCCCCCATCTCTGTCCTTTCTCTGCAAGCCAAAACAACTCTCTGACCTTCACGGCTTCTTTCTCCCCCAGTTCACTCTCCACACCATGTACCTGCCTAGTTCTGTGGCTCAGGTTATGCAGATTGTTGTGTTAATCCTGAAATAAGTTTTTTTTTTTTTTTTTTACATGTACAGGGTGGTTTAGCATTGATCTGGCTATATTTCATGGATGTGTGATGCAAAAAAACTTCCATGCTGTTCTGCCATCTTTGCTTCTCCCATAAATAAGCAGTTTTAAAGAAGGGAACAAAACAAGGAACAGAGAGACAGGAAGACACGGAACCTGAAGCAGGCTCCAGACTCTCAGCTGTTAGCATGGACCCTGATGCAGGGCTGAACCAAGGAACTGTGAGCCAAAGTGGGATGCTTAACTGACTGAGCCACCCAGGTGGCTTTTTTTTAGAAACAGACACTTAACTGTAGAGAACAAACTGATGGTTACCAGTGAGGTAAAAGTAATGAATATCTGATACATGCTACAATGAACTCTGAAATCATAATGGTAATTTGAAACAGTCTGGTTATAAAACACCATATGTTGCATGATTACATTTTTTTAATGCCTGAAATAGGTGAATCAAATCCATAGAGATAGAAATCATACTACTGGTTGCTGGAGTAGGAGAGGGGGTGTTAATAGGAAATCACTACTTACAGAACTTACTTTTTCATAAGGAAGATATTTAAAATTATATAGTAGTGATTGTTCCAAAACTCTGTGAATATACAAAACACTATTGAATTATTTACTTTATGTAGATGGTCTTTATGGCATATATATAAATTACATCTCAATAAAAGTGTTTTAAAAATCAATTTAATTCACTATATTAACAGACTACCAAAAGGAAAACACTTGATTATTTCAATAGATATTTAAAAGTCACACCACAAAATTCATTATAAATGGTTTGGTAAGTGAAATGAACACACATTCATAATAAAAAAAATAAAACTTTTGTGGTTAAAATTCTAGGAATGTAAAGAAACTTCACTAACCCTATAAAGGGTATCTACAAATACCTAAATACTTAATGATTAAATATAGAATGATTTTCTCCCATAATAGGTAATAAGTCAAGGATTTCCACTCTCATGACTCCAATAAAACATTGTTCTAGAGGTCCTAAAATGTACAATAAAGCAAGAAAATGCTTCCTGCCTCAACAGTTTAAAAGAAAAAAAAAAACACTGTCTTTATTCACATGTGACATCATCACCAAACAAATTATAAGGATCTACAGAAAAACTGTAAGAACTGATATGTAACTTCAGGTTCACAGGATACAAAGTCAATATACAAAAAATAATTGTATTTTTATGTGCTACAACTGGAAAATAATATTTAAAAACATTACCACTTGCAATAAATACCCAAATTAAGTGCTCAGGGAAATTTTAGGAAAATATATTGAAAAAAAAATGCATACAGAAACTACAAAATATTTTTGAGATAAGTTTTAAAAAGCCATAATAAATGAAGAGCTATATCACATTAATGGCTTAAAACACTCAATGTTGTTCAGATATATATTCTTCCCAAATTGATATACAGATATCAATCAAATCAAATCACAATATCTCAGGAGGATTTTCTTCTTTTAAGAAAGTGCAAGGTACTTCTATTTTTATTCAAGTACAATTAACAAACAGTGTTAATTAAATTCAGATGTAAATATAGTGATTCAACAATTTTATATATTCTTAGTGTTCATCATGATAAGTGTACTCTTAACCGCCTTCACTTATTTCACTCTTCCCCTCACCCACCTCTCCTCTGGTAACCACCAGTTTGTTCTCTATATTTAAGAGTGTGGTTTTTTTTCTCTTTTTTCCCTTCATTTATTTTGTTTCCTAAATTCCATACATGAGTGAAATCAAATGGTATTTGTTCTTCTCTGACTTTTTTCACCTAGCAGTATACTCTCTAAATTCATCCATGTTGTTCCAAATGGCAACAGTCCATTATTAATTATGACTGGATAATATTATATATATATATATATATATATATATATACACACACACACACATATACCACCTTCTTTTTCCATCTATCTATGGATGGAGACTTGGGTTGCAAATTCTAAAACTTATATGATAAATTAAGGAGCTTACAATTTTTTTGAAACAGAAGACTAAGACAAAGACAATGATGATGATGATGATGACAAAGAAGGAAGAAGAAAAGAAAAAAGAGGAAGAGGAGAAGGAAGAAGAAGAGGGAGAAGGGGAAGGGGAGGAGAAGGAGGATAAGAAACAATAAGAGGAGGAGGAGGAATAGAATAATAATAAGAAGAAGAAGAGCAGAAAGAGGAGTAGGAAAAGGATGAGAAAGGAGAAGGAGAAGAAGAAAAAGAAGAAAAGTGGTTTTTCTCTGACTTATTTCACTTAGTATAATACTTACTAGGTTCATCCATCTTATTTCAAATGACATAATTTCATATTTTTATAGTTGTATTATATTCTGTTGCATATATATACCTCATCTACCCTATCCATTTGTCTATTGATAGACACTTGGGTTGCTTCCATATCTTTGCTACTGTAAATACAGTTTCAATAAGCATAGGGATGCATATATCTTTTTGAATTGGTGTTTTTATTTTCTTTGGGTAAACAGTTGTGAAATCAATGAGTCATATGGTATTTATATTTTTAACTTTTTGGAGGAAGAAGATATCATCATAAAGGGGGCATCATGGGAACTCTTCTAGGTTAAAAGAAACTAGGGAGACATCAAACATGCACTTATGAACCTTGATTGGATCAAGAACTAAAAAAATATATTTGGGGGACTATTGGGGAAATTTCAATATGGATTATATATTAGATGACATCACTAAATTGTGATAATTTTTTTAAGTATGATGATGAAGTGATAGAGTACTCATTACCTTTCCAATTATCTGTATATTTGAAAAATTTCAGAATAAAATATCAGAAGAAAAATCATTTCACATTTTAAGCTAAAAACTTGAAACTCTTCTGTTGTTCTCAGTGCATCTTAATATCCCTATAAATTATCTGGAATAGGGATTGAAGCTTAAATATAATTCTTGCAGGTAGAAAAATGACCACCTTACAAGGGTAAATATCAGGGTGCTTTCTAGGGGCTATGTGAAAGAGTAGGAACATGGTACGATGGGTTTTATCATGGGTAAATATAAGGCAACACAGTAAAAGATTTGAAATTAAACCTATATAACGATGGTTTGAAATCAGTAAAATTTACTCATCCTTAATCATAATTGGAAAAAAATAAGAAACAGCACACTACCTCCCCTACCCATCATCATCTTGTTCTTATGTAATGTAAGAGGCAGCTACATTGAGAATACTATGTAAAGACTAAGAATTCTAAATTACAGATTCTAAAACATCATCTCAGCATCTACCAAACCATTTGTCAGCCCCTGTTACTGTAATTTTACAGGTCAAGGAACTGAGGACCACAAATATGCCTTGCTCAAGATTACTGTGCAGCTCATTAGCAGAGTTTAGCCTTATTTCCACTCTTAACTCCTAATTCTATGTGCTTTCAGGATTAAAAGACAGACTAAGAAGGAGTAAATATCAAAGACTATCATTATGAAAAAATGAAGAGGGGAGAAATAGTTTTGCTTGCAAAATCCAGAATAAGAAAACTTGGAGCCTCTTCCTTAAAGGTTGAAAAAGACCATTTTAAGCCAAATAATAAAGTGATATTTTACACAAAAAAATAGCAATTTTAAGTAATTGTTACTCCAACAGGTAGTATAAAGTAGAAATTGAAATAAAATCCAAAAAGGTTTAAGTAAAGTCATAGAAAATAAATATAATATGCTGTCATTAAGTTAAGCTAGTAAGGCAATGTGATATGCTGCAAAAAAACAAAAACAAAAACAAAAACAAAAACAAAAACAAAAAAGATTGGAACACAGATGCCTGTGTTCTCAGTTTGAGTTCTGACCCTCTCAATGAGCCACCTTGGAACCTTAGGAAAAACCTCATTCTCTTCTCTGAACATGATTTTTTAATCTATCAAATGGGAGGATTAGATTAGTCCAAAATTTCACAAAGTGTATTCTTTGTAACACTAGTTCCATGAAATCCTCTGCAAAAGGAGATTTAATAACAGAATTATTTGGAATGTTAAATATTATATGCTTCTCTTAGAGATTTATAAAGCTTATTAGAATATTACATGGAAGGGGCGCCTGGGTGGCTCAGTTGGTTAAGCGTTCGACTTCAGCTCAGGTCACCATCTCGCGGTCCGTGAGTTCGAGCCCCGCGTCGGGCTCTGGGCTGATGGCTTGGAGCCTGCTTCCGATTCTGTGTCTCCCTCTCTCTCTGCCCCTCCCCCGTTCATGCTCTGTCTCTCTCTGTCTCAAAAATAAATAAACGTTAAAAATTTTTTTAAAAATTAAAAAAAAAGAATATTACATGGAAAGTCTTGAAGTCCTAAAGTATAGACACTGCTAAACCTCGTTTCACCCAATATTTTTCAAGCTTATCTAATCACAGAGTCCATTTTTCTTTTTTTTTTAACTTGTTTACAAGTTCATTTATTCATTTTGAGAGAGAGAGAGAGAGGGAGCAGGGGAGGGGCAGAGAGAGGGGGAGAGAGTACCCTAAGCAGGAACTGCACTCTCAGTGCAGAACACGATGAGAGGCTTGAACTTACAAACCATGAGATCATAACCTGAGTTGAAATCAAGAGTCGGATGCTTAACCAACTGAGCTAGTCAGGCTCCCTCATTTTTTAATAATTTTTTTATTAAATCATATAAAAATGCTGTTTTATAGGACTCCCTTTTGGAGAGCTGCATTCTTCCTTTGAGGACTCTGATGTTGGTTAAGCAAGGCCTGGTGTACATTCCACAGTATGGTGTCTTTTTGATGTAGGTTGGGTAGCAAGAATAGTGTTAGAGTGTGTGTGTGTGTGTGTGTGTGTGTATGATGTGCACATGTGCATACACAAAAATACATTCATGCCAGATAGATTTTATTTGCTCCTCAAAATCCAATTCCAGAAAGACTGACATGGATGAATTTCATTTAGGGGCTGCCATATCTTCAGGTTTCAGCCAACAGGAGGCACTATCAGAAAGCTGAATGAAAAACAGTGAGATATAATTATTATTCCCTTGATTTTCCCTCTGAGAACTTGCCTGGGGCTGCGTGAGTCTCTCAACTGAAAAAAAAATTGCTCCTTTCAAGGTGGCCTACTCTACAGAACTGTATCTTCTTCCAGATTCTAGCAACTGCTCCCTCCCTTAGTCCTCCCCTAGGGGTGATAACAGCTCAAGGGCTACTAATTTGGCATACTGCCCTAATTCCATGTTGTTCTCCTACACCCTACATCTACCCCTTTGTAAATAGTATCTTTGTAAAACAAAACAAAACAAGCAAAAAAAAAAAAAAAAAGCAACCTTGGCTTAAATAACTCTACATTGCACATGCTGTGGGCTTCTGGTTTGGATCCTAACTAATCCACTGTTTTTAACAGACTGCATTTGAAGGTCATGTGGAGCTTGGAGGCATACACTAAAAAAGAATCGGACAAAAGATTTGGAGTTGAGGATAGGGGACTAAATTAGATCTAGAGGCTTGGGATTCATTAGTTATAGGAGGAAGTGAAAACTGTGGCAGTAGAGATAATTGCCCAGTGAGAGCGCAGAGTGAAAGGGAGACAGAAAAGACAGAAAATACAGAAAAGAAACTGCAAGGGAGTACTTTCACCTTATGGAAAGCTAAATTATTAAGTAGATGAGAAAGTTATTTAATGAGCAAAAAGCCAGGCAAAAAAAGGGATAAATTTAAGGCATAATTTGTTTAAACCATTTTTACCTCTTAGGAACACATTTTCTAGTGACTTGAATGTCCTTGAGATTCTTATGGTTGCTTAGATTTTCCTGAATAGATATTGGCAACTAGGATCTTTCCGATACCTTGTATTTTTCTGTCCATAATGATCCCTTCTTTTCCAGATTCACACATTCTCCCTTTACATAGTGATACAGATGATTAAATTATAACTAAGTCATTGTTTCCACTTTAGTCAGACAAATATGTTTTCTATTAACATCATGCATTAAGTTTTTTCACAAGCTTCTGAAATCTGGTATTGTATTATTGAGTTTTATAGATCACAAAATGTATCACTTTAATGCTCTCTGCAAAACCAATTACCAGTGGGACCTCAGTTTTCATTCCTGTTGTTTTGGAAAAAGTATTCTAGCCCATAGGAATTTAAGAATAAGTTTATAAGAAGATAAAGCATGGAACCATAAAAGGCCCTTAGTTTATCAAGAAGTGTGGGCTCTAGATCTGGAAATGAACTAACCTCAGTCTGACTTTTTGCCTTAGTTTTTCCATTTACAACATGAGAAAATTGTGCTAGATGAATATGTTTCCTTGGAACCCTCATGAATTATTTTATAAGGCACTTCACAAAATCAAAGGAGACTGATAAAGTGGGCTGTGTCCATATCTCTGCTCTTACAAAGCAGCTCTGCCTTTTCTTTCATATTCAATTAAATGTTAGATTTCATTTGGAAGAATGATTTCATTAAAAACCAACAAACCAACTGACCACTACCACCAGCAACAACAACAAAAAATCCCAAACAAATTAAATTATCCTGAAATCCATAGCGCTGACAGTCTAAAAGTCTGCAGATGAAGGCATAGAGAGGAGTGTCCTACATGCAGAGTACTGCATTGGGACACCCTTCTTGCTCCTAGGCATAGCCATTATGCAGGCAAAGGAAGGCTATAGCTGACTGATCTCGGCCTTATAGTTCTGGCACACCCTTAGTCTGTTTAATTCCTGATCTCTAGCTTTGTGGAGGCAGAAAGGAAGAGCCTGAACATTTTCATAATATATTTTTGTCCGCTCCCACTGTGCAGTATTCAGGACTATGTGGGAGGGGGTTACTATTTAGGTAGGATGGGCCAGGCTCCAAAACTGGAAGGTGAACAGACATGAAATGTTTCTCTCCCCAAAATATGCTCCCTAATATCTCTCCTTCCATCTTTATTTATTATTCTGTTAATTTTGTGGTTGGAACAAGTCTAAATATAAATGAAATCTACCCCAGCTAGTCATTATCTCCAGCCAGATTCCAAAGTACAGGGAACTGTGCTGCTGTCACCACTTGCTTTACATCTGGTGTCTCAAAGGAGGATGAGGAAAGGGCAGGCCCTGGCCTGTGCTTCCTACCAGGAATCCTGATTCTGGGCTGGGTAGAGAATGAGCCAAATCACATAATGGGTAGAGAATATTCTTTTTCTTTCAGCAAGGGAAAAGGTGCAAAAATATAAACCTCTACAGAAGACATAAATATTTTTGGCAAGAATATGGCTCACCAAGTGTGAGACACTGAATGAGAATCCTTAGAAATTATATTCCAGCAGATTCCAATGGAGCTTAAAAAAAGAAAAAGGAACTTTGAGCTCAAACTGGTGAAAGAAGCTGGGAAAAGAAGCAGCAAACATGATGTCAGAGGATGCAAGGAGTCATTCCTCTCTCAGTCTGCTGCCTCTTTTCATTACTGATTCCTGCCTCCACTTACTCATTTATGAGGAGCTAATGGAAAAAGGAGTAGAGCTCAAGAGTAGAATCCTCTTGGGCTCTGTAATATCAATTTTCAAGTTTGTCCAGAAACCAAGACTTATAGACATGGTATCATAAAGAATTCAAGTCCATTTCAATAAACATCGAACTGAGTGCCTATCAGAACATGTGTTAAGCCAAGAATTTCATGGCCTAATGGGAGGATGAGTAAACAGAATTTCAACACAAAGCAGTAAGTGGAGTTATAGAGGTCATGACAGCATGCCACAGAAGCAAAGGTTGGGGAGCACATGACTGAAAGACATTTTATAGAGCATCAGAGTTGGGAAGAAACAGATTATGCAGCCCAATCCCTTATTTGTACAGATGGCAAAAGTGAGACCCATAATATTGAAGGGATTTGTGCAAGATGCTTAACCAGCCAATGGCAGAGCTGGACTTATACTTTAGAGAATCAGGCCCAGTCACCCAGTGCCATTCTGTATAGACAATGACTTTTTGGCTTCAGTAAAGATGAGTCCTTTGACCTATAAATTATCCCATGATGCTGGTTTGGGAAAACATCTAAGAGAAGCTTTTGGAAGTTTTCTGCAGTATATAAAATGCCTGCTGGCCTTCTGGAAATCTGTCATCACCTAGGGATTCAACAGTACAAGAAGCCCCAGGTTTACCCAAATTCAGTGAAATTCTGGGTGGGAAGTAGAACTTTTGTTTCCCCTTCTCTCTCTCCCACTTTAAAAATTGTAGTTTCTAATAGACTTTCAGGGCAGAATAAAGGTACACGAGTTTCTGTAATCCAATTCTGCTTACAAGGTTTGGTATACCTGTCAGATGGCCTTTCAACCCCTGCTTGTACTTCTTCAGCAACAGGGAGCACACTTTCTTCAGATATAGACTGTTCCATCTCAGGACAAATCTGTTAGAAAGAACTATTTTTTTATTTGTTCATGTTTATTTTTAAGAGGGGGACAAGGAGAGGCAGAGCATAAGTGGGGGAGCAGCAGAGAGGGGGAGACACAGAATCTGAAACAGGTTCCAGGCTCTGAGCTGCCAGCGGGGCTCGAACCCAGAAACTGTGAGATCATGACCTGAGCCGAAGTGGGATGCTTAACCAACTGAGCCACTCAGGCGGCCCTAGAAAGCACTCTTATACTGAATAGACAAACATCTGCTTCTCTAAAGTTTCTGTCCTTTGAGGATATTCTTATTAGGCTTATATCCCCTACCATTCAGACGTTTGCAGACCACAATTATATCGAGTTTTCTCTTTTCCAGTTTCTATAGTCCCATACTCTTCAAATGTTCCTCATGAAGCAGACTCTACCCGTCTCCCAGATTGTGATGATCTGGACCTATTCTTGCTTAGACTTAAGAAGAAAGTGAGGAGCAGTTCATACTTTTTCATATATTACTGATGAGACTGTTAATTGGCAGGGATTTGGGATAGTTATTTGGCAACATCTATTGAAATATGCATACCCAATGACCGAGTAACCTTACTTTTCTAAGGTGCCATTCTATACAAACAGCAACATCTATCTGTATCTATCTATTCTATATCTATCTATATCTATATCTATATCTATATCTATATCTATATCTATCTATATCTATAGCATCTATATTTATATAACTGTAATTGCTTACAATAGGAAAAACCTGGAGAAACCTAAGTGTTCAGTAAAAGAACATTGATTTTATTTTTAAATAAAAAAATAGAAGAACACTGATTTTAGAAATTTAATATAAACATACTAAAGATAAAATGCAAGCACTGATTGAAGTATATCTATGTAATAATATGGAAAGATGCCTAAGGCATATTAAGTTAAAAAGTATGTTGAAAATTAATATGCACTGTATAATTTCATTTCTGTAAATAAAATAAAATTATATATGAGTGTCTTTATATGTAAATGGAAATTTTACAAGCACAAGAAACATCTGGAAATATGTATACTAAATTACCTTTGAGAAGTGTGCTTGGAGAGACTTTCACTTTTTTCCTTTATAATCTTCTGTATTGATTTCAACAAGTATGAATTACTTTTGCAAATTAAAAAAATACTTTAACATTATAAAAAGAAAAGATAGCTAATGAAAACAAGTTGACCAAGTCGATCTGTCCCCTCTTCTCCCTCATTTACAACAGCCACCGCAGAGGTATATATACAGAAACTTTTGTAACATAGACTTGACTTTGGGCCCTGTGGTCAGACTGCCTGGGTTTGAATTCAAGCTCTTTAACTTAGTAGCACATGACCTTGGTTCTACTTCACATGGAATTAATGTCTCTATACCTCAGTTTCCTCCTCTGTGAAATGGGGATAAACAGTACTCATTTTGTGGAGTTGTTCTGAATATTAAATGATTTAATACATGTAAAACACTTAAGTGGCGATTGCAACATAATAAAAGTTTAATAAGTATAATCAGCAATTATAATTCTAACGGTCTTATACTCAATTATACTCTATCCTCTAAGTCGTGAAGACATGATGTATTCAATATCATAACTTCTTTGTTTTTCTCATTCTTCACAATAGGTCAGTTACTAAATCTTGAATTCTATTAGGTCAAGCCATATTTAATTCCCATTTCTGTAGAATACAAAGTGTTAGCAGTAATTTTGTAACTAACACCTCCTCAAGATTTCACAAATCTTTTCATTCATTTCCTATATTAGGCTATTAAATTTGGACCGTTATAACAATCATTCTTCTATTGGTCTACCAAACCCTTGGTTCTCTTCCTACACTAATCTTCCATGCATATATACCTCTGATGGAGTCTTAACCCTAAGCCTACTGATCATCATGTTCCATTCCTGATCACACCCCACTGATGGCTTTATATTAATCACAGCAGCTGTCCTCATCCACTTTTCTAACATGAAACAGTGCTCACATGTACAATAATCTCTCATAAAAATTCTCAGATTTTGGAAAGGTCCCAAACAGATTTTTCAGGGCAGTGAAGGACATTCACTGCAGATTTTTGGTGTATTATTCATAGAAGTATCCTACAGGACTGTGAGTAATGAATTTAACCAAATTCACTTGACTATTTTAATGATGTCAAAAGATATTTACTTGATAATTTTTAACATTTTATAATCATTTTCAGTGTTTTTTTTATATGAGCAATAAAGTTGATGGAAGTAACTTGTCAGGTTCTGGGCAACTTGCTCAGAATTTTGTTTTAAATGTCTCTAACTTGTTTGAAACCACTGATCAAGTCAACATGACTTATTTGTAACAAGACCACTAGAATTCAGACAGATTGTAATTCAATCAGACACCTGAAACAGCACATGTATTCGCTGGTGGGATATTTGCAAAGAAATAACTGGGAAAGAAAGAAATAACTGAGAATAGTTTATGTAGTCTGAATATGGGCAATAAATATTAGAAAGTGTGGCTATTTGTTGCTACAGGCTATTTCTCTATGTAATCCATAATAATATTTTATATAGATGCAATCCTAACAGAATGTCATTAACTCAAAGAGTCAGCTATCTGTGACCTTTGCAACTGTTTGTTAAAACATTCCCAAAAGGTTTAATGTACTTTTCAAAGTGTATTTCTTAGACTTCAACTGAGTCTTATTAGTAGCCAATTCATTTTTCTATCCCCTTTGAATATGATCTAACTGAGAAATGATGACTAAAAGTGAAGTCAAAATAAATAAACTTATTTAACACACACACACACACACACACACACCTCAACCATTATTGGACACTACCCCCAACAAGGCATTGTGGTTTGAAATTGCCTTTTTCATCACTCCAAACAAACCTGGAATTTATAAAATCACATTTGTGTACATAATAAAGTACACAGCATATATTTATACAGCATTTACTATGTATTAGGCACTATCTTCTGTTGTATTCTTATTAACAGAAGCATTCATAGTTTTATTCTGATTCAGGTGTAAAATAAATGTAGGGGTGCTATATTTCTTTATTTATTTATCTTTGCTTTCTTTCTGATAAGGACTGTCCCTAGATGTAAGGTGAAAAACAAAAAGAAAAAAAATAACTGCAAATTTGCAGCTTATAAATCCTTACAATCAAGACCACCAATTACAGAAGTAATCAGAAATAAAGCTAAGTATAAAGGTGAGGGTTATGTGTAATTCTTAGTAAGCTAGCTTATAACTCCACTCAACCTTCTTTCCTGCTCAATAAAGCACATCAGAAAACAAATTAGTGAAGATGATCTTACTGTAGGATAACCATGAGTGTACTTTACTTGATTTTCTTTTTAGCTAAACCATTTGCAAACTTTGGTACTTTAACTCTTATGGGTAACAAATTACTTTCAACACCTTAGTGTGTTGCAACACTGGGTCTGGTCTTCTGAATAAAGTCCAAGGCCTTTTGGTTGGCCTTCAGGAGTGGCTGTACTCTGACCCTCATCTTTTGTAAGTACCCTTCTCACAGTCCATGCTCTAACCAAATAGAGCTCTTTGCTGTTCTTTATTTCACACCAGCTACAGACCTTTCTTGACATATCAAAAACTATTCTTGGAGCCAGAATTCAATCCAAAGCAGGCAGTCTTGTTCCAGAGTCCAAATGCTTAACCATGACATTTTACTCCCTCTCATATAGTTCTTTCATTATAGACCTTGGTCTCTAGGGAAGGGAGAAGGTGGAATATCTCTTCCGTTGCATTTGTGTCATATATAGAAACTTGCATGTAGTAGGTCTACTCAGTTAACATGTGTTGAATAAAACCTTATTTAGCTGCTTCAGTAAAAGCATAAGAAACACTTTTAAAAAATTTATTAAGATTTAGAGAAGCTGCATTAAAGGTTTTACACAATGTATTTTTATATCAGACCCTGTGGCAAGCCAAAGACAAAAAGACAATTGGAGATAAGAAAGCAAACTGTGTGCTCTGATTCTCCTAACTTAAGTCTCTATCAGCTGTGAGAATATAGTTGACTATTGCTTCACGAAGATTATAGATGGATTCTAGCACAGCTATCCACTCCTTCAGGCTTAATAATTAAAAGCTTTAAAATTACAAAGTAATTTACACAGTCATTGCATTAGACTTTTACTGCTGCATGTATAGAATGTTTTGCTGACACTGAGTGAGCTGAATGTCTGAGCTTTGTTTTCCCTATATGTAATATAGGAATAAACCCTCCACAAAGCTTTGTGTGTGTGTGTGTGTGTGTGTGTGTGTGTGTGTGTATTTCAATTATATATATATATATATATATATATACACACATATATATATGGTATTATAGCATAATGTACATAAGACAATTAGCAATATGCTTGCCATTGAGTAGAGGCCCCCAATATATTAGTTTTTGTCCTCATTCCATACTTTCACAGAGATTATAATGCCAATCATGGACTAACTACAGGAAAATATCATAATACATACTGGGATCCATAGCTTCTGGTCAGTGACTTTGAGAAGACAAAATTGACACCTATAGAATGTTAAACAGTAAAATGGTGAATATTTTTTTCTAAGACTAAGAACATGACTATTCTATTTTCTAAATATCTCAAATATATCGCCTCATTTGTAAACCCCATACCTCTCATCCAGATGGCTACAAGATCCTTCTAATTAATCTTCTTTGGTCTTTCCCACTTCAGTCTACTCTCCCCACTGTCCGGAGTGATCTTTCTGAAATACAAATTGAACCATGTCACTCATTAGCTTAAAACCCTTCAGTGGTGCCTCATAATGCTTGTGGCATAATAAAGCTCCTTAATGAGCTTGCCAGTCAATTATGTCTAGTCCTGCTTTCTTCTTCAGTCTCATCTCTGGCTACTTACTATACACACTCTACTCCAGTAATACTGAACTACTTAGAGTTCTCTCTCTCTCTCTCTCTCTCTCTCTCTCTCTCTCTCTCTCTTCCCCTTCCCTCTTTCCCTCCTTCTTCTCTGTCTCTCTCTCTACCTTTTTACATATCCCAATGTTTAAAAGTCCTTACTGTGGCCTATAGGCATTATACATTATAACTCTTACTTTAGCCACAAGCTTCCCTACTGTCTCTTGAAAACACAAAGCACACTCTTCACCTGACAGTCTTTTCACTTGGTATTCCCTCTGCCTGAGTTGCTCTCCCCTCCCATTTACATATGGCTACCTTCATTTCCTCCACAACCCAGTCCAAACATCAACACAATTCTATCTATAATAGCACCCCACCCATTCTGTCACTCTTTAGCTTCTTGCCGTGCTTAAATTTCTTCATACTTTCTTAATATTTATACATCTTTATCTATAGATATAGACACACACACACACACACACACACACACACGGTATCCCCCACTTCCAGAATATTTGCTCCTTGACAGCAGAGACTTCATTTCATCTGTTTTGCTCATTGTGACAATTCTAGTGACTAGCACAGTACCTGTAATAAGATATATCCTCAATAAACATGTGTTAAATAAATGCATGAACATTCTACATTTGTCTCAAAAAATTTTCTTTCCTATATTTCCACTATTTACTTGGCTAATATCTATTCAATCTTCAGATTGTAACTTCTTTGTAACAAACAGCTGGGTTGGTTACCCTTCTGGTTTGGCCTCACTCCCTATACTTTCTATTATGCCACCACTAATCAGATTATTTCTCTGTGGAAAGGTTAAATGGGCCCAGATCATGGCAGCTATTGAATGCTAAGTCTAGCTGTTTAGGCCTCATCCTGTTAGTTATGAAGTCTTTAGAAAAAATTATGCAGGAGAGTATAATGCCTTGAAAGGATATTTTTGAATGATTATTCTAGCTACACCATGCAGGATATTTTAAAGAATAACAGGGAGTGCAGAGAGTTTTGAGAATAGGGAGATAAAGAGCAAGACAAGGACAGAGACTAGAAGCATGGAGACTAAGAATGGGTCTAGAACCGTCATGAAGAAGGAATTAACAGAGTTGTGTTACAGTTGCATATGATAATGGAAGATTCAAACAATGTCAATGACAATGCTAAGATATTAAGCCTGGGTGGCTACAAAGTTGAGCCAGAGTGGTTCAATGAGAAATCTAAGACAGCAAGATTGAAATGGAGAGCAAACAGTTTAGAATTTGAGGTCAGCAAAAAGTTAAAAATATCATGGAAGGTTTGAGAGCCACTCTTGTTAGAAGAACTGTGCTCCTAAGGAAGGCAATAAAGAGGGAAGAAACCTCCAAGTGTGATATTAATTATATTGTGGTATCTAAAGTTCTCAGTTCATTGCTTATTCCCAAGATTAGAGGAAAGTTTTTGTCAAAAAGAAAATATGGCTAAATGTTGATGAAGTTCTGCCTATGTACTAGGCCAACAGTAGATATTTGATCCTCACAACACACTTGTGAACTAGGTTATGTTATCCCCATTTGACAGATGAAGAAATAGAGGCTAATCAAAGTTTCATACAGCCAGAAAATGGTGCAGTTAATATTGGAGCTCAGATCTTTGTGGCTTCTTTCTGTCACATCAGCTCACTGGGAATATTTACCATTACATAGATTTTTCATGTGAAGATGTCTACCCCTGACCTGATTCAATAATTTTAAGGCTTTGGGGATGACATAATTGATAGGAAAGATGATTCGCCTGTGATGGATGTGCAGTAGGGAAAGCTTCTGTGGTGTAGTCTGAAATGGTTAGGGTTAAAGAGATCTACTCACCTCTGTGGAAGGCTTCCCACAGAGGGCCTTTGATCAGTTCTAGTCCTTGCTCTAGAAATGAACCTGGGTTTATGGAAGACTTTATGGAAAAAACAAAGCTAACATCAGATCTTTCCTGATTTTTTGTACTACTGGAAATTGAGGCCTAAAATCATATTTGAGGGCATGGGTTCTATTTTGAAGGAAAAATTTTCCTTAGAGATATGAAAAGTTAAAACCATGATATTAATCTGGAATGAGCAACGAAGGAGCAAACTTTATTTCTTTTCTGTTTATTTATGGGATTTGGGGAGCTGGCTTCCTCTAAGGTTTAGAAGATAGATTCAGGGTTCTGGTTTTTGTTGAGAATTGACAGGACCAGAGAGAAACATCATCTAGCAACATTAAGATAGACTGAAGAAATGGGGCATAGTAGATCGACTTTGGGAGAATTCCTCTCTAGTGTCCAGTTTAAATATTTTCCTTTCTTACATTGTAATTCCTTTTAAGAAAGTTTATAAGACACCATAATCTAGTTCTGCCTATATCTTGAGGAATGAGAACAGGAGCCTGCATGTGCTCTGAGGCAAAGGGGTTCAGGGAGAACAATAGTCACCTGATTAAGTGTTGTTAAAAGACAGCTTGAGGAGAAAGGCAGAGAAGTCTGAGGTTATAGATGACAAAATGCCACCAGGAAGTATTGTGGCAAATGTAAGTACTTACCAGCGAGTTTTGAAAAGAAATAAGAAGAAGAGTCAGTAACCATGGAGTTTCTTCTGCCACTCCAAAGTCCCCTACTATTTTGACAACCCAAGCGATTCTGTTTGTTGACACCACAGCGCTACTTGGCTAAAGCCTGGAGTCTACCTCCTTTTCTTGAGGACAAATCCTCATGAGGCCTGACAGTTTTCTACTTCTGTTTTCATTGAAATTTTCTGGTGGCAGGGAGGAGGGAAGGTTCTGTAATTATCAGCCTGCATCATCATTCATGCCCCCGTTCCCCCTAGGAAGCTGGGGCAGGGAAGACAGGCTGCAGGTTGGAACAGCAAGCTAACTGCAGGCCATAATGAGGAACAGGGGACCTTTGATCAGTTCTCCGTTACTGGACTGTTTTCCTGCAAGTCTTTTTTTTTTTTTTGTATTTAAATTTTATTTATTTATTTATCTATTTGGTTTGTGCTGAACAGGCAGTTAGCTATCTAAAGGTCACTAGAATAGAACAATTTGGCTAGAGCCCAAAATTTCAGCTTTGCCAGGGACATGCTGTTCTACTGTACCTCAGCATTGTGGAAAACACTCAATTCAAGCCCATTTTATTTCTCTTTCATGCCTTCATTTTCTTTCTCCTTTTTTTTATTCCCACTTTTTTGGTTCAGATACTCTAATTATATATCTCTCTCTCTTCTTTCTTTTTCTCTCTCCTACTCTTTGCACCCTTTATGCTCTTTTCCTCCATGCTTCTTTTTCCCAGGCTTGACCCCTCTGCTTGAGTGGACGTGAAGCAACTTCTCGTGGCAAGTGGTATATCTCTGGACCTGGTGATCTTGGAGTACAACAGAAGGAAGAGAATAGAGTATTTTTCTCATCTCTCAAGTGGAACTAAGTTTGGGCTACTGGTGAGGTCTTGGTAGAATGCTGAACCAAGGCAGGAACTGGTAAAAGGAAGTGGGGAAGCCTCATTGCACAGGGAGTCTCACTTAGGAAAGGACCGAGGACACAGGAAAGCTGTCAAATGGGGGAACTATAAATTACGTTTCCTGATGGCCAAGGAAATTAAGCTCAGAGGTCTGAGAGGTTAGCACAGGTGATTTCTGTAATGCCGTCCTCCTTTCAATCCTCCCACTCTAAATCTTTTTCCCCAATTTGGTCTATTATATTTTCATCATCACCATGATCACAACTCAATCCACTACTATAATTTAGTTCATGGTTTACTTGCCTACTCTCTCACACCCCAAAGTTTCTTTGCCAGACTCTTGCGGAACTTCTCCCATTTCCTCTGAGGCTGCCTTGGAATCACTTTCTTAATGCACTAGTTTATTGCTACTCTTTTTTTTTTTTTTAGAAATTTATAAAGTGGCATAAAAACAAAGGGAGGAAAGGCCATCCTTAATTAAACTTCCCAGCTCCCAGAACTAGAAAAGTTTCTCTTGCCTTCCTGTGAGTATCAAAGGTCAGGCTGAGGGCTGTGCCTCTATTTGTTATCACAGGTCTCCATGTACATGATTTCCACTATCTTGGACCAAGACTCCATTAAGAAACAAGAAGGACTAGTTTGAAAGATTAGGAGTTGTGTTTCTTAAAGAAAACTATATATAGATTGGGAGGGAGAATATCTCTGAAGAAAGGAGGTGAAAAGTTCATATGCATTTTTATTGAAATAAGAATGGGTCAACAAAGTGGCATGACAGACATAGGCCAGATTAAAAAAAAAAACAACTTTCTAATAATATGAGCTCTTAAATAGTTTCACAGATAATGGAAAGTTGTTGCATTTTCCCCAGCAAATTTTACTTTATTTTATTTTATTTTATTTTATTTTATTTTATTTATTTTATTTTATTATTTTCTTTTAGTTTAGTTTAGTTTATTATTTTATTTTATTTTATTTTATTTTATTTTATTTTATTTTTAAAATATAATTTATTGCAAAATTGGCTAACATACAGTGTGTCCAGTGATCTCTCACTTTTGGGGATAGATTCCTGTGATTCATCGCTTCTGTATAACACTCAGTGCCCATCCCAACAAGTGCCCTCCTCAAAGCCCATCACCCATTTTACCCTTTCTCTTACCCCCCCATCAACCCTCAGATTGTTCTCTGTAGTTGAGTCTCTTATGTTTTGCCTCCCTCCCTCACTGTTTGTAGCTATTTTTCTCCTTCCTTTCCCCAATGGTCTTCTGTTAAGTTTCTCAAGATCCACATATAAGTGAAAACATATGGTATCTGTCTTTCTCTGTATGACTTATTTCACTTAGCATAATATCCCCCAGTTCCATCTATGTCTCTACAAATGTCATGATTTCAGTATTTCTCATTGCCAAGTAGTATTCTATTATATATATATAAATGACATCTTCTTTACCCATTCACTAGTTGATGGACATTTAGGCTCTTTCCATAATTTGGCTATTGTTGAAAGCGCTGCTATAAACATTGGGGTACATGTGCCTCTATGAATCAGCACTCCTGTATCCTTTGGATAAATCATATTAGTGCTATTGCTGGTCATAGGGTAGTTCCATTTTTAATTTTTTGAGTAACCTCCATACTGTTTTCCAGAGCAGCTGCACCAGTTTGCATTCCCACCAACAATGCAAGAGGGTTCCCATTTCTCCGCATCCACGCCAGCATCTGTTGTTTCCTGAGTTGTTAATTTTAGCCACTCTGAGAGGTTTGAGATTGTATTTCAGTGTGGTTTTGATTTGTATTTCCCTGATGATGAGTGACATTGAACATTTTTTCATGTGTCTGTTGACCATTTGGATATCTTCTTTGGAAAAGTGTCTATTCATACCTTCTGCCCATTTCTTCACTGGATTATTTGTTTTTCGGGTGTTGAGTTTTGTAAATTCTTTATAGATTTTGGATACTAACCCTTTATCTGATATGTCATTTGCAAATATCTTTTCCCATTATGTCTGTTGACTTTTAGGTTTGGTGATTGTTTCCTTTGCAGTGCTTTTTATCTTGATGAAGTCCCAATAGTTCATTTGTGCTTTTAATTCCCTTGCCCTTGGAGACGTGTCAAACAAGAAATTGCTGTGGCTGAAATCAAAGAGGTTGTTGCCTGTTTTATCTTCTAGGGTTTTGATGGTTTCCTGTGTCACATTTAGGTCTTTCATCCGTTTTGAGTTTATTTTTGTGTATGGTGTAAGAAAGTGGTCTAGATTCATTCTTGTGCACGTTGTTGTCCAGTTCTCCCAGCACCACTTGTTAGTGACTGTCTTTTTACCATTTCCTGCTTTCTCAAAGATTAGTTGGCTGTACATTTGTGGGTCCAATTCTGGGTTCTCTATTCTATTCCATTAGCCCATTTTTCAGTTTTGGTGCCAATACCATACTGTCTTGATGATTGCAGCTTTGTAGTAGAGACTAAAGTCTGGGATAGTGATGCCCCCTGCTTTGGTTTTCTTTTTCAACATTACATTGGCTTTTCCTGGTCTTTTGTAGTTCCATACAAATTTTAGGATCGTTTGTTATAGCTTTGAGAAGAATGCCAGTGCAATTTTGATTGGTATTGCATTTAATGTGTAGATTATTTTGGGTAGTATTGACATTTTTAACAATATTTATTCTTCCAATCCGTGAGCATGGAATGTGTTTCCATTTTGTTGTATCATCTTCAGTTTCCTTCATAAGCTTTCTATAGTTTTCAGCATACGGATCTTTTACATATTTGGTTAGGTTTATTCCTAGGTATTTTATGATTCTTGGGGAAATTGTAAAGGGGATTTATTTCTTGATTTATCTTTTGTTGCATCATTATTGGTGTATAGAAATGCAACCGATTTCTGTACATTGATTTTGTACTCTACGACTTTGCTGAATTCATGTATCAGTTCTAGCAGACTTTGGGTGGGGTCTTTCAGATTTTCCATGTAAAGTATCATGTTGTATGTGAAAAGTGAAAGTTTGACTTCTTTGCCAATTTTGATGCCTTTTATTTCATTTTGTTGTCTGATTGCTGATGCTAGGACTTAGAACACTATGTTAAACAACAGTGGTGAGAGTGGACACTCCCGTCGTGGTCCGGATCTCAGGGGGAAAGCTTTCAGCTTTTCCCCATTGAGGGTGATATTAGCGGTGAGATTTTCATATATGAATTTTATGATGTTTATGTATGCTCCTTCTATCCAGAATTTCACGAGGGTTTTTCATCAAGAAAGGGTGCTGTACTTTGTCAAATGTTTTTTCTGCCTCTATTGGCAGGATTATATGGTTCTTATCCTTTCTTTTATCAATATTATGTATCACACTGATTAATTGTGAATATTGAACCATCCCTGCAGCCCAGGAATGAATCTCCTTTGATCATGGTGAATAATTCTTTTTATTTGCTGTTGAATTGGATTTGCTAGTATCTTGTTGAGAATTTTGCATCCATGTTCGTCAGAGATATTGGCCTGTAATTCCCCTTTTTTGTGGGGTGGCATCTTCTCTGCTTTGGACACGTCAATGTTGTACTCCCTTAAAGTCTTGTAATTAATTCTTAACTCTACATTCATGAAAGTCGTCCTATAATTAGTTCTTGACTCTACATTTATGAAAGTCATTGGAACATTGGAGCTCATCATGAGAAAGTTGAAGTACATCTTAAGCTATGGCTTTGATAGAAAAGCTGAATAAATGAAAATGTCTTATTCTTGAAAAGACAAAACCCATACACAGTTTGATTATCACCTTCAAACACTGAAGGTTTAATATATGGGAAAAATATTGGATATTCTTCATGTTTCCTAAATGTATATCTGGGAAGAATGAGGCAGACTCTATGAAAGATAATAAGTGAGAATTAAGCCAAGCAGAAACCTTGAGTGATCCTATCCTTTTTAAACTTTCTTTGATGTGGGAAGGGTACATGTAACAGTCAAAATCTTAGAGCCTCCATATACTAGCCTGTGCTCTGTAAAGAGCTTACAGAACTAGAAAAATTAATTTCACAGGGAGTTTAGAGTAGGTTTGAGAATTAAGAACAAATGTGTCTCAGCTCTCATTAGAGATAGCACAGCATCTTCCCTCCAGGCACCTTATGACTTTCTGAACGTTTCTTCCATGCCCACAGCCCTGTTCCCAATTCTTCAAGAGAAAGAGCATCATGATTTTCCATCAACTGATATTTTTTCACTTCTTTAAACTTACAAATTCCACTCAAGATAGGGGAGAAGGTACTTTGAATGAGCTTTTCAATCCCAAAATACTGGGGAATCTGTCCAATATTCACTTGAAGCAATTCCAACAGGCTGCTCTCTTTTCTTTGAATGCTTTATTTTCCTATGTCAACCCTTGACCCTCCCCTGGGAGGCAGTGTTGTTCAGTGCAAAGAGCAAAGAAAGGCTTTGGATCTTATCATAGTGAGAATCAAATTTCAGCTCAGTCTCCCTCTGACCAACTTTGACTAAATAACTTCACTTCTGGGATTTTTAGATGCTACATATGTAAAATGTAAATAATAACATTCATAATACAGGACTGCTGTAAGGACTAAATAAGACAGAGTATATAAAGAAGTTAGCAAAATGCTTGAGAAGTAGTCATAACTTAATTATTTTTATTAATACAATTACCTCCAACTCTTCCTTTAAATTTTGGACTTCAGTTCCTTGACTCACCATAGGAATTCCCTTAGCATTTGTGTCTATATGAACTTGTTACCGTTATTTGGGTCTTAGTATGGTTGCTTGCTTGTCTACTCTGGAGAAACTCCGTGCCATCCTAAAAACACACCATTGTGGCATAGGCAACTGGGTCAGGGAGAACTGTGTTCTCCCTAAGCCATTCTGGGTCAGTGTAAAGACAGATTGCCTATTAAGTCTGGTTTTGCTTAAAAAAGCCTGGAGTCAGGGTCTACTTCAAGCATGTGAGGAAAATATTTCATGGAATCCAACACTCTAAGCTTTATCCTAACGTCCAGAAGGAGTCAGCCAGCAATTATGGTGGGTTGATGTCCTTGTTTTAAAGGGGTGTTCACCAGGAGATGGACAACAGAAGGGACTAAAATGGACTAAAAAGCCACCCCTCCCATCTAGATGTTCCAATATCTTTCTCAAAATCATAACTGTCCACTGAGGAAATGGCAGGATAAATGTACCATATGTTTTCTCTCTGAACATCATTCTGGCCATAATAAAAAATATAAGCAGGTGCCTTGGGAGATGGGTACCAAAACACCAAGTGAAACTCCAATGTTGTACACTTTAAAGTTGCGAAGTGATTATATCTTAAAGGTTCTCACCAAAAAAAAAAAAAAAAGGTTGTTATGTGAATTGATGATGTGTTAAATAACTTTATTTTGATAATTATCTTACAATATATACATATATGAAGTTATCACATTGAAACACCTTAAATTTATACAATGTTATATTTCAATTACATTTTATAAAGCTGAGTTTAAAAAAAAAATCTTGTGGCTTAGTACATGATTATGAGATCAGCTCTTATCTTCAGCTGCTGGAGAGACTTTACCGCTGACAGAACAGACTACTCAAAGCCGACTGACCATGATGTAGAAAAGCAGAGCTCATGGAGGCCCAAGACCTCCTTAACTGAACATGAGAGGAAAATTGTGGTTATCACAGAACTACAGGATGGAAAATGAGAGTGAGGGTAAGATAGACAAGAGAATTTTTTTAAGGATTTGATGATGTCCAACATGAAATAAATAGGACTCAGCAGCACACAGAGCATGCACATCCATCACTAGCCTGCACTCCCAGGAGTAAGGGAAAGTAAGAAAAATTAAAAGAGGGTCTCTGGGAGCAGAGGCATCCAGCTGACCCTAGAGACAGAAAGATAGCACCAGGAGCTAATCAGATCGGTAATGGTTTTAAGACAGGAAAGATTAAAATTTCATGATATGGCAGGAAGGATCAAAAAAAAAAATTCTTGGAGCACCTGGGTGGCTCAGTTAAGCATCTGACTTTGGTTCAGGTCATGATCTCGCGGTTCTCAAGTTCAAGCCCCACATTGTGCTCTGTACTGATACATCAGAGCCTGCAGGATGCTTCAGATTCTGTGTCTCCCTCTCTTTCTGCCCCTCCCGTGTTCTTTCTCTCTCTCTCAAAAATAAATAAAAACATTTAAAAAATAATTCTTAGCACACTCAAATGATAGATTTAAACTCACAAAATGGAGCATCACAGAGAGACGTATTACCATTTCTACACTTGTATAAGGATAATAAAATGGTTGAGGACAAACAACAGTGAGACATAGAAATATCAACATAGTGCAGTTCAATATGCCAGAATACAAATGATATGATTGCCCAGAAAACTAATTTTGTCAAATTTAGGATGCCCTAAAAGAAGCATAATGTCCAAAGTAGGAAAGGAATAATTTTACCTAATAAAAAATTTTAATGTTTATGTGTGTGTGTGTGTGCATGTGAGAGAGAGTGAGAGAGAGAGAGAGAGAGAGAATCTGAAGCAGGTTCAAGGATCTGAGCTGTCAGCACAGAGCCTGATGCAGGGATTGAACTCACAAACTGTGAGATATGACCTGAGCTTAAGTAAGACACTTAACCAACTGAGCCACCCAGGTGCCCCACTTAATATAATTTTAGGTCTCATAATTTAACAGTCTCAATGATAATTTGAAGAATGTTCATAGGGGAAAAGATAGAGCGATGAGGGTGATGGAAATCATATCATGAGGAAAAGCTGCAAAAACTAAAACTATTTAGACTGGAAAAGACTTAGTAGGAAGAAATAATAGTCATTTTTGATAACTATTTGAGCAGTAGCATGAAAGAGGGATATGCTGTATATAGGTTTAAATAATAGAACTAAGATCACAAGGTACAAGAAGGAGATGGGGTCAATCTAAATAACAAGTTGTCGCCAAAGATGATAAGTTCTCTGCCACATTCAGAGATACAGATTGAGTAAACTTCCTTTTCAATCTTTGAGATTAGATCAGATTAAATTTTAAGTGATTTCTAGAGCTCCCAAACAAAGTAGAATTTGTGCAAGAGGGCTGAATGGGAAGCATTGCACCTTGTCCCTTTAACAAAATATATAGAGGTCATATCTGGGTACAGGACCTTCTTGAAACCTTAGTGACATAATCACAGAACAAATAATCAAATTATGATATTATCAAATTTTGCTTATATGCATATTTGTTGTATAGATCAATAATGTCCAAAAGAAATATGATACAAGTTAAACATGTAAATTCAAATTTGTTATAGCCACATTTAGAGTGGTTGCCAGGTGAAGCAGGTACGGGATGGGAAAAATGGGTGAACAGGTATAAATTTATCTTTAAAAATCAATACTAAGAAAAACAACATTGCAAAAAGTTAAGTACATGCTGCCATTTATTGAAATTACTTTTTTACCGTCTAGTCAGCATTTATTGTGAGTTCTGCCTAGACACATCTATTTAATTTTCCTTTTTAATTTATTCTTAATTTATTTATTTTGGTTCAAGTTAGTTAACCTAGTCTAGTATTGACTTCTACTACAGTCAGAAGTAGAACCCGGAGACCCATCAAGTACATATAACACTCAGTGCTCATCCCAACAAGTGCTCTTCTTAATGCCCCTCACACATATAGTCCATCCACCACCCATCTCCCCTCAAAAACCCTCAGTTTGTTCTCTGTATTTAAGAGTCTCTTATGTTTTGCTTTCCCTCTCTGTTTTTATCTTATTTTTCCTTCCATTTTGAATTCTTAAACAATAAAACAATACTATAAAATTATGATAGAATTATAGATGGACAAAGAAATGAGTGAATACAAATGATAGAGCAAGTACAGTAAAATGTTAAATGGCAGAATCTAGATGATGGATATGTGGATATTCCCTGTACAATTCTTCAACTTTTCTGTATGTTTGAAAAGTTTTATAATAAAATGCTAGAAAAAAATTTAAAAAGCAGAAAGAAATAACAGAAACTTACTTTAATAACAATGTATTTTATGTAACAAATATATAAAAATATTACCACTACAACATAAAATCAAACCAAATATTATTAATAAGATACTCTTATCTTTTTTAATATTTTTCTTCAAAATCTGATTTGTATTTTACAATTGCAGCACATTTCAATTAATAGCAGACATATTTCAAGTGTTCAATAGTCACATGTGGCTATTGTATTAAATAACAAAAAGTCCCTTTTATAATGTTTATTTATTTTTGAGAGAGAGAAAGAGAGAGAGAGATCAAGTATGGGAGGGACAGAGAGAGAACACCCTCTCAGAATCCTAATTAGGCTCCAGGCCTCTAGGTGTCAGCACAGAGACTGATGCAGGGCTAGAACTCACAAACCACGAGATCATGAATCTGAGCTTAAGTCGGATGCTCAACCGACTGAGCCACCCAAGCGCCCCAACAAAAAATCTTGAGTAGCAAGACTGTGTACACTCACCTGTACAGAAATGTTAGAACCTCAGAGAAAATGTACAAACGTGGTATTGTTATGTGTAAAACGCAAGTCCTTGTTGGACAACGTTGTTATTTGTTTTCTCCTGATAGCCTCTTACTTCCACTGTATATAAGTGATTTTCAAATTTTCTGAACCACAGCTCACAATCTTTTTATGTACGGCATGCACACAGACACACATACTGACAATAATAGTTTCATGAAAGAATATTAATCTTTACTATATGTGAGATCCTCTAATCTTTTATTTTTCTTTTTTATTCTAACTAATTTTATCTCTTTTTACCCTAACCTATTTTTGTTAACTTCTGGACATGATCCCAAAAAGTGGTTTCACAACACACTAATCCCTAAAATATCAATTGGAAATGCATAAGAAAGTGGTTAAGGAGAGCAAGAAAGGGAGATTCCTGCTAAAAACAGAACTGCCTAAAGCCACAAATGAGTAGTATGTTAGCACTCTGGTCAATAATATGCTTGTGCCCAAGATAATACATGAAAAGTGTTTAGTAAACTTTGTGCAAGCAGCACGCAGCAGCAATTAAATAAATGATAGTTTTACTTCACTTTAACTTCCCAGTAGCTCCTATGTAGGTGACTCTAGTGTAACTTATGGGGATAGGAGCTGAATAGTCCTGACTTCAAATGTCTCAACCTGGGTGTCTATGCATGTAGGGAAATTCATGGATGTGGGCATTACCTCAGCATCCTCATGCCATGAGACAGAAGTAAGGTAAAATGTACATAATAATTATATCCCCATTTTCTTTAAAGTTTCCACAACATTAAAAATAGTGGAACACAGTTTAGTATTGAAAGCAAGTTAGTTCTGGGGCACCTGGGTGGCTCAGTTGGTTAAGTGCCCAGCTCTTGGTTGCAGCTCATGATCTCGTGGTTTGTGAGTTCAAGCCCCAGGTTGAGCTCTGTGCTGAGAGCACAGAGACTGTTTAAGGTTCTCTGTCTCTCTCTGTCTCTGTTTCTCTGTCTCTCTCATCTCAAAAATAAATAACTAAACATAAGAAAGAAAGATTAGTTCTGAAAGCATAGTAGACAAATGGCATGGTTTGAAGTACACTGGCAAGTCCACTCACCAACAATCTTCCTCCATTCATTCTACAGGGTCAAAAATTCACCAGTAGAGATTTAATCCTTTGGAGCTTAGTTTTCCAAAATTGCATACTAAAATGCAAGGGTTAAATACTGGGCCTTGAATTCTCATCTGATAAGCTCTTTGTATATACTGTATGGTACATAGAGATCAAGGCGGGCCACTAGGATGAGACATAGCATGAGCCTCAGTTTTGGAAGGGGAATATGGTAGATAGGAATAGAAAAAGTATTCAAGAATAAAGTTATTATTTATTTGCATTTTTCTTCTCAACATGTTTCATGCTCTCCACACTTACACTGATATACTAGTTATTCTTAGGTTGGTATATGATAGAATCTGGTGTAGAACATTGTTCCTTTACTGAAACACGTGAGCACTTGTGCACACATGCATGCACACACATGCACATGTGCACACACACTATACTATTCTTATCTTACTACTTAAGTACACGTAGCTACCCTGCTATGTCCTTACCCTTCATCCCTCCTATTCTACCTCTAAAATTTTAACTATCCTTCAAAACAAAACAAAACAAACCTCATCCATTACATCTCCCCACGCAGACCACCAGCATACTGTTTTTACCTTATCCTCTTAAAACTTGTTTTAACTCTTAGAATTTGTTACATACAATTCCACACTCAATTCTCTGCTGACTGTTGCACTGACCACATTCTCATTTCTGTCTATTGGCTCATCTCCTCTGCTAGGTAAGAAACTCCTTGGGAACAGAAGTGGTGTCTGATTCCTCTTTGTTCCTCATAATACTGTGATTAAGCTTATTCCTATAACTTAAGCCTCAAAAATGTTGATCCTTACTTCTCCCCAATCTTTGGCCCCATAGGTACTCCCCAGTATAGTGTCTGATAAGACCAAACATTTGAGGACCCCAAAATCCTCCCTTCATGGATTAAAGAAAGCTCAGGCTTAGGATATACACAAAGTACCATGAAAAGAAGAAAAAATACAATTAATACATGCCTTTTGTATACTCCTTAGCATAGATACCTATACCCTAGTGGTTTTGAGTGTTTGAGTCAGATTGTCTATGCTAGAAGTGTGAGTCAACCACCATCCAGATCTGTGACTTTGGCCAAGTTATTCATTATCACTAAAATTCACATTTCTTATCTGTAACGAGGGGATAATTGTGAGAATTAAATTAGGTAGCACTTGTCATGTTTCTGAGACTGTACATTCCCAGTAACTATAGACAGCATTAGCCCTGTTGTCAATGTCACAGTTTGTAAAGACATCAGCTGCCTACACTTTTAGAGCATATATCAGCCTTCCTGACTGGTGCACCTTCTCCAGAAGACTTAATTCTTTGTAAATCCCAATATTACTTTAAATGAATTTCTCCTATCTACTGCTGGTCTCATTCTAGTACACAAATATGTGTCGCTTTTCAAACAGTCTTGGCACAAACAGAACTCTGTGGAGTATGTATAAGGGGTCATCCCCATTGTTCCCTAAGTCACTAACACACACCTTTCAATACACCACTTGTGTAAAAAACAGAGAGAGAGAGAGGGAGAGAGAGGGCTACAAAAGTCCATGCAGGATCTACCCTTGTCAACAAGGAGTTAGGAGCTTCATTTCTCTACTTTAAATGGGTGAAGTACCATGGCTTATGTTTCTAGAAGATAGGACAAAACTAGATGGAGCTTCAGAAAGAATTTACTGAACTCATTAGGAAATAATTCTTCCTAATTATTCTGGGGTTGTGGGCTCATAGTTTATTTAGCTAAACTGAATGCATTCCTAGGAGGAAACAGGTTTGCTTACTTTCTACCAATGTTTAAAATTATACAATTTGGGGACTAAAAAGGACCCTAGAGTTGAAGAAACCAAGATCCAGAGAAAAAGGACTTTCTCTAGGTTAGAGTCAATTTGTTGTAAAATTGGGAGGGAAAGTGAAGTCTTTTTAGACTAAACTGAATATTTATTTCACTTTATTATACTATAAAACTTATAAAGCATACCTCTCCACAGAAACACAAGGGGATCAAAGTAGTGGTTTTCAAATGCGTTATGAGTTGTATTAAGATTTTGCAGGGACACTTCAAAGAAAATAGTGGATGCTGTCAGATGGGACTTTACATCCCACACCTCTTCTTCAGGGAGAAAAGATCTTGTATTTTACATACTAGCTCTATTTGTTTTCTGGGGCTTCCACAACAAAGTATCACAAACTCGGTTGCCCAAAACAACAGAAGTTAATTGTCTCACAGTTCTGAAGTTTGGAAGTCCAAAATCAAGGTGTCTGCAGGACATGTTCCATTTAAAACCTGTAAGGAGAGAATCTTTGCATCTTAGCTTCTGGTGGTTAACCAGCAATCTTTGGCCTTCATTGGCTTGTAGATGTATTTCTATAACCTCCATTTCTCATGGTGTTCTCTCTGTGTCTGTTCATATCGTCTTCTGTCTGCATGTCTGTCTCTGTATCAAAATTTCCTCTTTTTATAAGAACAACAGTCATATTGGATTAAAGCCCAACGTTATGACCTCATTTTAACTTATGTTTGTAAAGATTCTATCTCCAAATAAGATCACATTCTGAAGTACTGGGGAGTAAAAATTAAACATATATTTTTGGGAAGACACAACTCAACCTATATCAGCAGGCTTCCATGTAAAAGTTTGGAAAATAAAAGGGCCTTCATTACTTTTGGTTCAGAAATTTGTCTCATTTGTCTCTGTTCTGTAGCCTGGCTAATGAGCACTGATATAGGCATGTTTGTCAACTTTTCCAAAACAATATTAATCATATTCTAGAAAGACATGGCAAGGAAGTGTTAATAAATCAGACACATCCAGGGGTTCTTAACTGTGACATTGCTTTAAGCCTAGTCTTTGTTGAGCCTTGGGTGCTAACTAGGGCTTTTATAAGGGGCAATGTAGTTTATGACCAGAAATGTAATCCTTTTCTAAGGAAGAAGTAAAACATTTTCTCTGAGATTAGCTTCCAGGTGTCTTACAGCTCTAAGGATGGTAGTTAACCCTAGCTATATTTTCAGGGGAAATCTTTTTTAATACCTTTCCTCATAACCAAGCTGATAACTAATATCTAAAACTTTGCCTTCATGAGAAGGTAGGAGGAGAATTAGCAGACAAAAATCTACACCTTCCAAGTACCTATGGAGAGTTTTTCCAACCCTTATGTATCCTTCTTAATTAATTTTCCTTATAAGTAACTCAATCTCCAAAGCTCCCTCATGTTGACTAAAGTCTGAGCTAATTACACCTCAGTAGTAAATGGTTTTAATACCAAATTGTCATTGTTCACAAGGGAGCAATTGATAACACTCTGAGAGAACTGTGGAGACTGGAGAAAATAATTAATGTATTCTAGAAAGAATGTTCAATTATGCAAGATTAAGTTCCGGAGATCTGATGTAAAATATTGTGCTTATAAATAATCCTGTGTTATGAACTTATTTTTTAATGAAAAATATTTTATTTATATTAAGTCAGTTAATATGTAGTGTAGTCCTGGCTTCAGGAGTAAATCCCAGTGATTCATCTCTTACATGTGACACCCAGTGTTCATCCTGAAAAGTGCCCTCCTTAATGCCTTAATGCCTGCCTGCAGCAAACATCAGTTTGTTATCTGTATTTAATCTTCTCTTATAGTTGGCTTCCCTCTGTTTTTATCTTATTTTTACCTCCCATCTCCTTTGTTCATCTGTTGAGTTTATCAAATTCCACATATAAGTGAAATCATATGATATCTGTCTTTCTCAGACTGACTTATTTCACTTAGCATAACTTGCAGTTCTTTTTTTTAATATAGAATTTATTGTCAAATTGGTTTCCATACAACACCCAGTGCTCATCCCGACCAGTGCCTCCTCAACATCCATCACCCACCCTCCCCTCCTTCCCACCCCACATCTACCCTGTTTGTTCTCAGTTTTTAAGAGTCTCTTATGGTTTGCCTCCTTCCCTCTCTAACCTTTTTTTTCTTCCCCTCTCCCATGGTCTTCTGTTAAGTTTCTCAGGATCCACATAAGGGTGAAAACATATGGTATCTGTCTTTCTCTGTATGACTTATTTCACTCAGCATAACACTCTCCAGTTCCATCCACGTTGCTACAAAAGCCCAGATTTCATTATTTCCCATTGCCACATAGTATTCCATTGTGTATATAAGCCACAATTTCTTAATCAATTCATCAGTTGATGGACATTAAGGCACTTTCCATAATTTGGCTATTGTTGAAAATGCTGCTATAAACATTGGGGTACAAGTGCCCCTATGCATCAGCACTCCTGTGTCCCTTGGGTAAATTCTTAGCAGTGCTATTGCTGGGTCATAGGGTAGATATATTTTTAAATTTTTGAGGAACCTCCACACTGTTCTCCAGAACGGCTGCACCAGTTTTCATTCCCACCAACAGTGCAAGGGTGTTCCCGTGTCTCCACATCATCACCAGCATCTATAGTCTCCTGATTTGTTCATTTCAGCCAGTCTGACTGGCGTGAGGTGGTATCTGAGTGTGGTTTTGATTTTTATTTCCCTCATGAGGAGCGATGTTGAGCATCTTTTCATGTGCCAGTTGGCCATATGGATGTGTTTTTTAGAGAAGTGTCTATTCATGTTTTCTGCCCATTTCTTCACTGGATTATTTGTTTTTCGGGTGTGGAGTTTGGTGAGCTCTTTATAGATTTTGGATACTAGGCAGTTGTTCGATATGTCATTTGCAAATATCTTTTCCCTTTCCATTGGTTGCCTTTTAGTTTTATAGATTGTTTCCTTTGCAGTGCAGAAGCTTTTTATCTTCATGAAGTCCCAATAGTTCATTTTTGCTTTTAATCCCCTTGCCTTTGGAGATGTGTCAAGTAAGAAATTGCTGCAGCTGAGGTCGGAGAGGTTTTTGCCTGCTTTCTCCTCTAGGGTTTTGATGGTTTCCTGTCTCACATTCAGGTCCTTTATCCATTTTGAGATTATTTTTGTGAGCAGTGTAAGAAAGTGGTCTAGTTTCATTCTTCTGCATGTTGCTGTCCAGTTCTCCCAGCACCATTTGTTAAAGAGACTGTCTTTTTTTTTTACATTGGATATTCTTTCCTACTTTGTCAAAGGTTAGTTGACCATACTTTTGTGGGTCCAATTCTGGAGTCTCTATTCTATTCCATTGGTCTTATGTGTCTGTTTTTGTGCCAATACCATGCTGTCTTTATGATTACAGCTTTGTAGTAGAGCCTAAAATCTGGGATTGTGATGTCTCCCGCTTTGGTCTTCTTCTTCAAAATTGCTTTGGTTATTCAGGATCTTTTGTGGTTCCATACAAACTTTAAGATTGCTTGTTCTAGCTTCGAGAAGTGTGCTGGTGCAATTTTGATTGGGATTGCATTGAATGTGTAGATAGATTTGGGAAGTATTGACATGTTAACAATATTGATTCTTCCAATCCATGAGCATGGAATGTTTTTCCATTTCTTTTAATCTTCTTCAATTACCTTCATAAGCTTTCTATGGTTTTCAGCATACAGACCTTTTACATCTTTGGTTAGATTTATTCCTTGGTATTTTATGCTTCTTCGTGCAATTGTGAATGGGATCAGTTATTTTATTTGTCTTTCTGTTGCTTCATTATTAGTGTATAAGAATGCAGCTGATTTCTGCACATGATTTTGTATCCTACAACTTTGCTGAATTCATATATCAGTTCAAGCAGAATTTTGGTGAAGTCTATCAGGTTTTCCATGTATAACATCATGTCATCTGCAAACAATGAAAGCTTGACTTCCTCTTTGCCAATTTTGGTGCCTTTGATTTCCTTTTGCTGTCTGGTTGCTGATGCTAGAACTTCCAACACTATGTTAAACAACAGCTGTGAGAGTGGATATCCCTGTAGTGTACTGGGCTTGAGAAAAGAATAGAAGAGATAAGTGATAAAATTACCATAGAGATAAAACAGTTTTAAAAGAATCAATAAAGAATGCAGTAAATGACATTGAAAACAGTCTTGATGTAAAAACATCAGGCTGTAAAGAAGCAGAGAAATAAATTAGTGACATAGAAGAGAAAATAATGGAAAATAAAGAAGCTAAACAAAAGACAGAAGGAAGAATTATGCAACAGGAGAACAGACTTAGGGAACTCAGTGACTCCATCAGATATAATAACATTCACATTATAGGCATCCCAGAAGAAGAAAAGAAAAGGGGGCAGAAAATTTAATTGAATAAATAATAGCTGAAAACTTCCCTAATCTGGGGAAGAAAACAGACATCCAGATCCAAGAAGGACAGAAACCACAATAAAAATCAGCAAAGCAGGCCAACACCAAGACATATTGCAATTAAATTTGCAAAATATAGTGATAAAAAATATATCTTAAAGGCAGCAGGACAAAAGAACTACTTACCTTACAAGGGAAAACCCATAAGGCTAGCTGGAATTTTCTGAACAGAAACTTGGCAAACCATAAGGAAATGACATGATATATTCAAAGTGCTGAAGGAAACAAATCTGAAGCCAAGAATATTCTTTCCAGCAAGGCTATCATTCAGAATAGAAGGAGGGATAAAGAGTTTGCACACGAACAAAAACTAGAGGAGTTCATGACCACTCAACCATCCCTACGAGAAATATTAAAAGGGACTCAAGTTGTCCCTGGGTAGCCTGGGATCCAGATCATGTCATACTCTCATGGTTCATGTGTTTAAGCCTTGCCTCAGGTTCTTTGTTAACAGTGTGGAGCCTGCTTAGCTTTCTCTCTCTCTTTCTGCCCTTACACTGATCATACTCTCTCTTTCTCTCTCTCTCAAAATAAATAAATAAACTTTAAATAAAATTTTAAAAAATAATAAAAAGAACTCTTTGAATGCAAAGGAGATACCAAAAGTAACAAGGACAAGAAAGGCTCAGATAATCTCCAGAAACAAAATTACTAAATAAAAATAATAATAGATGGCACTAAATATATATCTATCAATAATTGTTTTGAATGCACAGAGACTAAAAGCTCTAATTAAAAGACATAGGGTGTTAAAATAGATTAAATAACAAGACCCACATATATGCTGCCTACAAGAGACCCATTTTATATCTAAAGACACCTGCAGATTGAAAGTGAGGGGATGAAGAGATATCACACATATGGATGTCAAAAGAGAGCTGGAATAGCAACACTTATCAGACACTTTAGAGTTTTAAAGAAAGACTGTAATGAGAGACAAAGAAAGGTACCATATAAAGAGGGCAATCCAACAAGAAGACCTAGCAGATGTAAATAATTGTGCACCCATCATGAGAAGACCCAAATATATAAAACAATTAACAAACATAAAAGAACTAATTTATAGTAATGCAATAATAGTAGGGGACATTAACATCCAACTTACGTCAATGGAAGATTATCTAAAGAGAAGATAAACAAGAAAACAATGGCTTTGAATGGCATTCTGAACCAGATGGACTTAACAGATATATTCAGAATATCCCATCCTAAAACAGCAGAATACACATTCTTTTCAAGTGCACAATAAACCTTCTCCAGAATAGGTCACATATTAGGTCACAAAACAGGCCTCAAAAAACACAAAATGATTTAAAACATACCAGGCATCTTCTCTGACCACAACACTATGAAACCAGAAGTCAAACACAAGGAAAAATCTGGAAAGAACACATATATACGGAGGTTAAACCACATGCTACTAAACAATGTCACTGAGCAAATCAAACAAGAAATAAAAAAAATACATGAAAACAAATGAAAAGGAAAACATGGACATCCAAAATCTTTGGTATGCAGCAAAAGTGGTCAAATAAGATCACAAATGAGAGAGGAGAATAACAACCAACACCACAGAAATACAAACAGTTATGAGAATATTATGGAACAATATATGCAAACAAATCAGACAGTCTGGTAGGAATGGATAAATTCCTAAAAATATATAAACTACCAAATCAGGAAGAAATAGAAAACTTAAACAGACCAATAACCTGCAAAGAAATTGAATCAGCAATTAAAAAACTGGCAGCAAAGAAAGTCCAGTCCCAGATGGATTCACAGGTGAAATCAAACAAACATTTAAAGAAGAGTTAATACCTATTCTTCCCAAACTATTCCAAAAAACAGGAAGTGAAACTTCGAAAGAAAAGGAAGTGAAACTTCAAAACTCATTCTATGAGGTTAGCATTACCCTCACAACAAAAGCAGATTAAGACACCATTAAAAAGTAGAACTACAGGCCAATATCCCTGATAAACAAGGATGCAAACATTTTCAATAGAATATTCTCCAACCAAATCCAACAATACCTTTAAAAAATCATTCACCACAATGAAGTGAGATTTATTCCTGGGTTGCATGAGAGATTCAATATTTTCAAATCCATCAACATGGTACACAACATTAATTTAAAAAGAAAAAAAGATAAGATCCACATGATCATTTCAAAGGTGCATAAAAAGCATTTGACAAAGCACAACAACCATTCCTGATAAAAACCCTCAACAAAGTATGTTTAGAGGGAATATACCTCAGTGTAATAAAGGTTATATATGAAAAACCCACAGGTAATATCATCATCGATGGGGAAAAATTGAGAACTTTTCCTTTACAGTTAGGAACAACAAAGGCATGTCCACTCTCACCACTGTTATTTAACACAGCACCAGAAGTACTAGCCACAGAAATCAGACGAGTAAAAAAAATGAAAAAAAATCCACATCACTGAGGAAGAAGTCAAACCTCCACTATTTGCATATTACATGATACTCTTTATATAAAACCTAAACACCTCCATCAAAAAATCCTAGAATTTATACATGAATTCAGAAAATTCACAGGATACAAAATCAACATACAGAAATCCATTGCATTTCTAAACACCGAAAATAAAACAGTAGGATGAGAGATTAAGGAGCAAATTCCATTTACAATTTCACCAAAAACCATAAGATACCTAGGAATAAACCTAACCAATGAAGCCAAACACCTGTACCCTGGAAACTATGAAACACTGATGAAAGAAATTGAAGACGACACAAACAAATGGAAGGACATTCCATGCTCATGTATTGGAAGAATAAATATTGTCAAAATGTCTATACTACCCAAAGTAATCTATACATTTAAAGAAATCCATATCAAAATATAAATAGGATTTTTCACAGAGCTAGAACAAACAATCCTAAAATTTGCATGGAACCATAAAAAAACCTAAATAGACAATTTTGGAAAAGAAAAGCAAAACTGGAGGCATCACAATTCTGGACTTCAGGTTATATTACAAAACTGTAGTGATGAAAACAATATGGTACTGGCACCAAAACAGATACAAAGATCAGTGTAACAGAATAGAAAATCCAGATATGAACCTACAACTATATGGTCATTTAATATTTGCCATGAATGAGGGAATATCCAGTGAGAAAAAGGCAGACTCTTTAACAAATGATGTTGGGAAAACTGGAGAGCAACATGCAAAAGAATGACACTAGACCACTTTCTTACACCATACACAAAAATAAATTCAAAATGGATCAGAGACTTAAATGTGATATCTGGAACCATAAAAATCCTACAAGAGAGAACAGGAAATAACCTTTATGACATCAGCCACAGCAGCTTCTTTCTAAGATATGCTTCATGATGCAAGAAAAACAAAAGCAAAAATAAACGATTGAGACCTCATCAAAATAAAAACTTATGCACAGGGGAAGGAAACAATCAAAAAAACTGAAACCCAACCTACATAATAGAAGGATAATTACAAATAAGATATCATATAAAGGGTTATTAATAAAAAATATATAAAAACTTATGAAACTCAATACTGAAAAAATATACAATCCAATTTAAAACCGGGCAGAAGATATGAATAAACATTTTTTCAAAGAGGAAATACACATAGCCAAGAAACACTTCTAGTGATGTTCAATATCAGTCATGATCATGGAAATACAAATCAAAACTACTGTAGACATCATCTCACACCTGTCAGTATAGCTATTTTCAATAACCCAAGAAACAAGTGGTGTTGATGTGGATGTGGAGAACAAAGAACCCACTTGGACTGTTGGTGAAAATGCAAACTGGTTCAGCCACTCTGGAAAACAGTATGGGGGTTCCTCAAAAAGTTGAAAATAGAACTACCCTATGATCTAGCTATTTCACTAGGAGTTATCTACCCAAAGAATACAAAAGTTAATTCAAAGGGATACATGCCCCCAATGTTTATAGCAGCATTATCTACAATAGGCAAATTATGGAAACAGTCCAGATGTACACTGACTGATTAATTGTTAAAGAATTCACACACACACACACACACACACACACACACACACAATGGAGTATTACTCAGCCATAAAAAATATAATCTTGCCATTTGCAATGACATGGATGGAGTTAGAGAGTATGCTAAGGGAAATAATTCAGTCAGAGAAAGACAAATACCATTTGATTTCACTTATATGTGGAGTTTAAGAAACAAAACAAACATCAAAGACAAAAATGAGAGAGAAAGAAGCAAACTAAGAAATAGTATCTTACTTATAGAGAATAAATTGATAGTCAAATTAAGAAATAGACTCTTACTTATAGAGAACAAACTGATGGTTACCATAGTGGAGGTGGGTGGGGTGGATGAGTTAAATAGGTTTTGGGGATTAAGGTGTGTTCTTTTGATGAGCACCTGTTGGTGTATGGAATTGTTGAATCAGCATATTGTGCGTTTGAAACTAATATAATACTGTATGTTACCTAACTTAAATTTAAAGAAAAGCTTTAAAAAAAAGTTGTGGCATGTGTGTATGTATACACACACTCCCACACACATGCACCATGGAATATTAGACCAACATTAAAAAGGATGAAATCTTCCCATTTCCAGAAAGATGGATGGATGTAGAGGTTATAATAATATGTGCAATAAATCAAAGACAAATACCATATGATTTCACTCAAATGTGTAATTAAAGAAACAAATTAAGTGATCAAAAAAAAAAAAAAAGAAAAGGCAAACAAGAAAACAGATTCTTAAATACAGAGAACTGATGGTTGCCAGAGGGGAGATTGGGGGATGGGTGAAATATATAAAGGGGATTAAGAGTACACTTATTGTGATGAGCACTGACTAATATATAGAAATGTTGAATCATTATTCTGTAACCTGAAAGTAATATAACATTGTATGTTAATTACACTTCAATTAAAAAAGAATTTTAAAAAGGAACCAGCTCAAAATGAAGTTACTTTTATTTTCTCTCCTACCCTTTAAACTGGCCTGATCCTAGTCATACAGTCTTCTCAAATAAATATAAGGATTTTAAAATATCACCATTTCTGAAAACTTGAAAGAACTGAAAACCCTACATAAAGAGGAAGAATAAATTGAATGGAGCCTCATTGTCTGTCTATGTGACACTAAGTGCCTCAACCAGTCAGTTCAGGAAAAAAAAAAAATGAAACTGTCACTAGCCAGTTTTATGTAAACCCATCAACTCACTCCATACAGACTCAGGCTCAGCTGAAATAGCCAATCCTCTCACCCCCTTCTTCTCTTTCATGGGACTTTAGTGGAATGAAGGGGAATAAAAGCAAAGCTATAAATTACATTATTGAGAAAATCATGAGTAAGATATTATATCTTCCCACACCTTCTTTATATAAACAGGATTTAGTGAGTCATCTCAAGGGTATGGCAAATCAGAACAATTATTTCTTAAAAATTCAGTTCTTTAGAGCTTTAAAGCCACTTGGAGATCATGTAATACGATGTCCTTATTTTTCAGATACGTAACCTGAGGTCCAGTGGATCTTACAGAGCAAGCTGGTGGCAAAGCTCAATATAAAAGCCAAATCTGTGGAAAGTTCATCCCGTGCTATGATTTTATCCTTCTTTCTCTGGACAGTGAGTACCTCAGATCTGACTTGAAGGCTCCACAATATCTCAATTATACATGCACAGTGTTGACACTGGGGTTTGTGGTGAATTTTTGTGAATTAGGAGTAGGAATCCATTGAATTCAGGCCTATAACAGGCATATTGACCCAATGTATCTTCTAAGACAACACTGTGTACTGAACAATCTGTACAACTGTATACATCATCCCTGTAGATCCAGCAATACTTTTTGATATATCTGAATATGTATTTGTGTGTGTGTGTGTGTGTGTGTGTGTGTGGTAGTATTTAAAAGAGAACAATGGCAAAAGAATTGAAGCATTCTTCCTGGAAGTCCTTGATGTTTCCTAGAATAACTAAATAAATGAGAAGGAAGGGAGGAAGAAAAAATGAAAGACAAGAGAGTATGTTGTGAAGTGGGAAATTTGGAAGAGCCTAAATTATGAATTATGATATATGAAAAGGCAGAGGAGAGGAAGTTGAGAAAAAGATGGAAGGAACTAATAACAGTTAAGTAATTAGGGTGAGTCAAATATTCTGGTAAGGTATTTTACAAGAAACATATTATTGACACCTCAAAATCTTACATTGTAAGTATATTAGCTCCATATTTACTTTTTAACTTCAAAATTGTGGTGTAATATGCATAATATAAAATTTACCATTTTAACTGTATTTTAAATTTTATTTAAATTCCAGTTAGTAACATATAGTGAAATATTAGATTCAGTCTTACTATATACTAATTTGACAGTTCCATACAGCACCTGGTATTCATCACAAGGGCACCCCTTAATCCCCATCATGTATGATGTAACCCATCCCCCCACCGATCTCCCCTCTGGTAATCATTGGATTGTTTTCTATAATCAAAAGACTGTTTCTTGGTTTTCCTCTCTCTTTTTTCCTCTTTGCTCGTATCTTTTGTTTTGATTCTTAAATTCCACATATGAATGAAATCATGTGGTATTTGTCATTCTCTGACTGACTTACTTCTCTTAACATAATACTCTAGCTCCATCCACATCCTTACAAATGTGAAGACCTCATTGTTTTTATAGCAGAGTAATTATATATATATATATATATATATATATATATATAATCTTATTTATTCATCAGTCGATGGACATCTGGGAGGTTTCCATAATTTGGCTATTGTAAACAATGCTGATATAAACATTGGGGTGCATGTGTCCATTTGAATTAGTGTTTTGTATCCTTTGGGTAAATACCTAATAGTGCATTTGTTGGATCATAAGGTAGATCTATTTTTAATGTTTTGAGGAACCTCCATGCTGTTTTCCAGAGTGACTGCACCAGTTTGCATTACCAACTGTGCAAGGATGTTCCCTTATCTCTACATACTTACCAACACCTCTTTTTTTCCTGTGTTGTTAATTTTAGCCATTCTGACAGGTGTGAAGTGGTATCTCATTGTGGTTTTGATTTATATTTCTCTGATGATGAGTAATGTGGACCATATTTTCAGGTGTCTATTTACCGTCTGGATGTCTTCTTTGAAAAAAATGTCTATTCATGTCTTCTGCCCATTTTTAAATTGGATTATTTTGTTTTTTTGGGAGTTGAGTTTTCTAAGACCTTTGTATATTTTGGATACTAAACCTTTGTCAGATGTCATTTCCAAATATCTTTTCCCATTCTGTTGGTTCCCTTTTAGTTTTATTTATTGTTTCCTTTAATGTACAGAAGGTTTTCATTTTGATGTAGGCCCAATAGTTTATTTTTTCTCCCCCCCCCCGCCCCGTTTTCCATTATGAGACATATCTAGAAAGAAGCTGCTAGGGCAATGTCAAAAGGTTTCTGCCTTTGTTCTACTGTAGGATTTGATGATTTCCTGTCTCACATTTAGGTCTTTAATTCATCTGAAATTTAATTTTCATGTTAGATATAAGAAAGTGGTCTAGTTTCATTTTTTGGCATGTTGCTGTCCAGTTTTCCTAACACCATTTGTTGAAGAGACTGTCTTTTTTTCCACTTGATATTCCTTCTTTCTTGGTGAATATTAATGGACCATGTAGTTGTGGGTTCACTCTTGTGTTTTTATCCTATTCCATTGATCTATGGATCTCTTTCTGTGCCAGTACCATACTGTTGTGATCACCAAAGCTTTGTAATATAACTGAAGTCCAGATTTGTGGTGCCTCCAGTTTCGCTTTTCATTTCAAGGCTGCTCTGGCTGTTTGGAGTCTTTTGTGTTTCAATACAAACTTAGAATTGTTTGTTTTAACCCTGTGAAAAATGCTGTTGGTATTTTGTAGGGATTACATTAAATGTTTAGATTGTTCTGGACAGTATAGACATTTTGACAATATTTGTTCTTCCAATTCATGAGCATGGAATGTCTTTCCATTTGTGTCATCTTCAATTTATTTAATCAGTATTTCACAGTTTTCCGGGTACAAGTGTTTGACCTCATTGGTGAGATTTATTCCTAGGTATCTTATGGTTTTTGGTGCAGTTGTAAATGGAATTGATTCCTTAAATTTTCTTTCTTCCACTTCATTATTGGTGTATTCAACAATACATTAAAAATTATTAAACATGATCAAATGGGATTTATTCCTGGGTTACAAGTGTGGTCCAATATTTAGAAATCAAACAACATGATACATGGCATTAATAAAATAAAGAATAATAATGATATGATCGATCCAATAGATGAAGAAAATGCATTTCACAAAGTACAACATCAATTCATGATAAGAACTCTCAACAGAGAAGGGTTAGAGGGATCATACCTCCATACAATAAAGGCCATATATGAAAACTCCACAGCTTATATCATCATGGTGAAAATCTGAGAGTTTTCTTTCTACAGTCAAAAATAAGACAGGTATGTCCACTCTTACCACTGTTATTTAACATAGTACTGGAAATACTAACCACAGCAATCAGACAACAAAAAGAAATTAAAAGCATCCAAAGTGGCAATGAAGAAGTAAAATTTTCATATTTTTCCAAATGACATGATACTCTATATAGAAAACCTGAAAGACGCCACCAAAAAACTGCTGGAAATTATAAACAAATTCAATATATTTGCATAATAAAAAATCAGTGTACATAAATCTGTTGCATTTCTATACATCAATAATAAGGCAGCAGAAAGAGAAATTAACTATTTTTGTAGTAAAGATTCACATAGCATAAAATTTACCATCCTTACAATTTTTAAGTATATACTTTAGTGGCATTGAGTATACCCATATTATTGGGCAAAAATCACCACCTTCCATTTCCAGCACTCTTTATCTTATGAAATTATGACACTTCTATTCATGAAAAAATAACTTTTCATGCTTCCTTTCACCCAGTCCTTGGCAACCACCATTCTACTCTTTCTCTATATAATATTCCATTATATAGATGGAATATTCCATATATATATTCCATAATGTTCTATATATATTCCATTATATACATATATGTATATATATATATATACATATATACATATGTATATGTATATATATATATACATATATACATATGTATATGTATATGTATATATACATATATATATATCTTCTTTATACATTCATCAGTCGATGAACATTTGGGCTTTTCCAAAATTTGGCTACTGTAGATAATGCTATAAAAATCAGGGTGTAGATGAATGGATAAAGAAGTTGTGGTTTATATATACAGTGGAATACTACTTGGCAAAGAGAAAGAATGAAATCTGGCCTTTTGTAGCAACGTGGATGGAACTGGAGAGTGTTATGCTAAGTGAAATAAGTCATACAGAGAAAGACAGATACCATATATTTTCACTCTTATGTGGATCCTGAGAAACTTAACAGAAGACCATGGGGGAGGGGAAGGGGGAAAAAAAGTTAGAGAGGGAGGGGAGGGAGGCAAACCATAAGAGACTCCAAAAAACTGAGAATAAACTAAAGGTTGATGGGAGGTGGGAAGGAGGGGAAAGTGGGTGATGGGCATTGAGGAGGGCACCTGTTGGGATGAGCACTGGGTGTTGTATGGAAACCAATTTGACGATAAATTTCATATTTAAAAATAGCGTGTATGTGTCCCTTCAAATTAGTATTTTTGTATTCTTCGAGTAAATACCTAGTGGTGCAATTACTGGATCATAAGGAAGTTCTATATTTAACTTTTTTAGGAACCTCCATACTGTTTTCCAGAGTGGCTGCACCAGTACAACATCTATTCATGATAAAAATCCTCAACAAAGTAGGGTTAGAAGGAACATACTTCAACACAATAAAGGCAATATATGAAAAACTCGCAGCTAATATTATACTCAATGGGGAAAAACTGAGAGTTTTTCTTCTATGGTCAGTAGCAAGACAGGGATATCCACTCTCATCTTTGTTATTTAACATAGTCCTAGAAGTCCTAATAACAACAATCACAACATGACAAAAAGAAATAAAAGCATCCAAATCAGCAAAGAAGCCAAACATTTGCAGATGATATGATACTCTATATGGAAAATCCAAAAGACTCCACCAAAAAATTACAAGAACTGATAAATGAACTCAAGAGTTCCTTTATATTTTGGATATTAACACTTAATCAGATATATGGCTTGCAAATATATTCTCCAGTCTATAGGTTACCTTTTCATTTTTTTTGACTGTTTCTTTTTCTGCTCAGGTTTTTAGTTTCATGTAGTCCCACTAGTCTATTTTCTGTCTGCTTTTCTTGACTGTGCTGTGGGTGTCAATGCAAGAAATAATTGCCAAGATCAATATCAAGAAGCTATTCCCCTATGTTTTCTTCTAGAAGCTTTGTGGTTTCAGATCTTAAGTTTAATTATTTAATCCATTGTGGATAATTTTTGTGTATGGTGTCAAATTAATGTTCTAATTAACTATTTTGGAAATGGTTATCTAGTTTTCTAAATATCATTTATTGTGGATACTATCTTTTCTCCATTATGTATTCATGGCATTCTTGTTGAAGATTTGATGATTGCATATGCATAGTTCTTTGAGATCTGTATTCTGTTCCATGTGTCTGTTTTTATGCCAGTACCATAACGTGTTCATTACTATAGCATTGTAATATATTTTGAAATCAGGAAGTGTAATACCTGCAGATTTATTCATCTTTTTCAATATCATTTCACCTATTCTGGGTCTTTTGTGGTATCACATTGAAATTTAGAATTGTTTTTCGATTTGTGTATAAAAAATACCATCGATGGGGAGTGGGAGGGAGGGGAGAGTTATGGGCATTAAGGAGGGCACCTTTTGGGAAGAGCACTGGGTGTTGTATGGAAACCAATTTGACAATAAATTTTATATTAAAAATAAATGAATAAATGAATGAAATATATATGTATATATATATATATATATATATATATATATATATATATATATATTGCATGTTGACTTTTTTTATCCTGAAAGTTTACCCAATGAATTTATTAGTGCTCACAGTTGTGTGTGTGTGTGTGTGCGTGTGTGTGTGCATGTGTGTGTGTGTGTGTGTGTGCGTGTGTGTGTCATCTTTATGGTTTTCTACATATATATATATATATATATATATATATTTGGTACAGTTCCCCTGGGAAAAAAATACCATTGAAATTTTGATGAGAATTGCATTGAATCTTTAGATCACTTGTAGTATGGATATTTTATCAATATTAATTTTTTCCAACTTGTGAACTTGGGGTATTTTTCTATTTATTTTATCTGCTTTAATTTCCTTATCAATGCTTTATAGTTTTAAATGTACAAGACTTTCACCTCCTTGTTCATGTGCATTCCTAAGTAGTTTATTATTTTTGCCTTTTTTTAAAGTAGTTTTAACTTTGCAACAAAACAGACAGTAATGTACAGAGATTTTCCGTGAGTTTCTGCCCCCACACATGTTTAGCTTATTTTATTATTGTAATATCTCACCAGAGTAATACATTAATTACAACCAACAAACCTACACTGGCACTTCATTATTATGCCAAGTCTATAGTTTTATATATTTTCATAGTCTTTTATCAGACGTCTCTTTTGCAAATATTTTTTCCAGTCTGTGACTTGTCTTACCATTTTCTTCAAAATGTCATTTACAGAGCAGAAATTTTTAGTTTTGATGAATTCAGCTTATTAATTATTTCTTTCATGGATTGTGCTTTTGATCTTATATCTAAAAAGTCTTCACAATACCCATGCCATCTAAGTTTACTCCTATGTTATCTTCTAGAGGTTTTATGTTTTACACTTAGGTCTGTGATACATTTTGAGTTAAATTTTGTGAAGAGTATAAAATCTATCTATATTCATTTTTTACATGTCGATGTCCATTTGTTCTAGGACTATTGATGAAAACATATTTTATTATTTTTGATGCTATTGCAAATAGGAGTTTTTCAATTTCCTTTTGAGGTAACTTGTTTGTGGTGTACCAAAGTACAACTAATTTTGCATGTTGACTTTTTTTATCCTGAAAGTTTACCGAATGAATTCATTAGTGCTGACAGTTGTGTGTGTGTGTGTGTGTGTGTGCGTGCGTGTGCATGTGTGTTTGTGTGTGTGCGTGTGTGTAGCATCTTTATGGTTTTCTACATATAGAATCATATCATCAGCAACCAGATGATTTCATATCTTCCTTTAAAATTTGGATACGCTTCGTTTCTTTTACTTTCTTAATTTCTGTGGCCAGAACTTCTAGTACTATGTTGAATATAAGTAGAAAGAGTGAACGTTTTTGTAATGCTACAAATATCAAAGGAAAAGTTTTTAGCTTTTAGCCATTGAGTGTAATGTTAACTGTGAGCATTTCATATATGGCATTTGCTGTATTGAGGTGAGTTCCTAAATTGTTGAGTTGATTTTTTTGTTTGTTTCTTTGTTTTGTCTTGTCAAGAAAAGTGTATAATTTTGTCAAATCTGTTTCTACATATATTGAGAGGATTATGTGATGTTTTTCTTTCATTCTTTTATTGTGGTGTATAACATTTACAGATTTGTATATGTTGAACCATCCCTCAATTACAAGGATAAATCCCACTTGGTCATGATGCATGATACTTCAGTGTGATGGTAGTTTTCCAATATTGTGTTGAGGATTTTTGCATCTATGCAGTATTAGGGATATTGACGTGTAGTTTCCTTTATTTGGTGTTTTTGTATGACTTTGGTATCAGGGTGGTGTTGGTTGCTTAAAATGAGTTCAGAAGTATTCCCTATTCTGTATTTTATAAGACTTTAAGGATTGATATTAATTTTCTTTAAATGTTAGGTGAAATTCACCAGTGGAAACTAAGGTCTTGGTCTTTTCTTTCTTGAGAGGTTTTGATTATTAATAAATCTCCTTCATTATTGGTCTTTTCAGACTTTATATTTCTTAATGATTCAGTCTCGGTATATAGTACGCATCTAGGAATCATTCATTTCTTTTAGTTTGTCCAATTTGTTGGCATATATTGTTCACTTTATTCTCATGATCCTTTGTATTTCTGTAGCATCAATTGTCACCTCTTTAATTTTAATTTTATTTATCTTAGTGGTTTTTTTTCTTGGTTAGTATAGCTAAAAGTTTGTGTTTTTTAAAGTTCAAGTAGGTGAGCAAGGGAAGATGGCGGCGTAGGAGGACGCTAGGCTCACCGCACGTCCTGCTGATCACTTAGATTCCACCTACACCTGCCTAAATAACCCAGAAAACCGCCAGAGGATTAGCAGAACAGAGTCTCCGGAGCCAGGCGCAGACGAGAGGCCCACGGAAGAGGGTAGGAAGGATGGCGAGGCAGTGCGCGCTCCACGGACTAGCGGGAGGGAGCCGGGCGGAGGGGCAGATCGCCTGCTAAACAGAGCCCCTGAGTCTGGCGGGCAAAAGCGGAGGGGCCTGATGGACTGTGTTCCGACAACAAGCGCGACTTAGCGTCTCGGAGGTCATAAGTTAACAGCTCTGCTCAGAAAGCGGGAAGGCTGGAGGACAAAGGGAGGGAGAGCTGCTGAGCCCCCGGACGACAGAGCTCAGTTTGGTGGGGAACAAAGGCGCTCGCCAGCGCCATCTCCCCCGCCCATCCCCCAGACAAAATCCCAAAGGAAACCAGTTCCTGCCAGGGAACTTGCTTGCTTCCCCAAACACCCAACACTGTGCTTCTGCGGAGCCACCCCTCCAGCAGCGGGTCTGACTCCCTCCCGCTGCCACAGGGCCCCTCCTGAAGTGGATCACCAAAGGAGAAACGAGCGAAGCCTGCCCCTCCTGCCCCTGTGCACCTTGCCTACCCACCCCAGCTAATACGCCAGATCCCCAGCACCACAAGCCTGGCAGTGTGCAAGTAACCCAGACTGCCATGCCACCCCACAGTGAATCCTGCCCCTAGGAGAGGGGAAGAGAAGGCACACACCAGTCTGACTGTGGCCCCATCCATGGGTTGGGGGCAGACATCAGGTCTGACTGCGACTCCACCCACATCTCCAGTTATACACCACAGCACAGGGGAAGGGCCCTGCAGGTCCTCACCACTCCAGGGACTATCCAAAATGACCAAACGGAAGAATTCCCCTCAGAAGAATCTCCAGGAAATAACAAAAGCTAATGAACTGATAAAAAGGATTTAAATAATATAACAGAAAGTGAATTTAGAATAATAGTCATAAAATTAATCGCTAGGCTAGAAAAAAGTACAGAGCACAGCAGAGAATCTCTTGCTACAGAGACCAAGGGACTCAGGAACAGCCAGGAGGAGCTGAAAAATGCTTTAAATGAAATGCAAAATAAAATGGAAACGACGACAGCTCGGATTGAAGATGCAGAGGAGAGAATAGGTGGACTAGAAGATAAAGTTATGGAAAAAGAGGAAGCTGAGAGAAAGAGAGATAAAAAAATCCAGGAGTATGAGGGGAAAATTAGAGAACTAAGTGATACACTAAAAAGAAATAATATACGCACAATTGGTATCCCAGAGGAGGAAGAGAGAGGGAAAGGTGCTGAAGGTGTACTTGAAGAGATAATAGCTGAGAACTTCCCTGAACTAGGGAAGGAAAAAGGCATTGAAATCCAAGAGGCACAGAGAACTCCCTTCAGACGTAACTTGAATCGATCTTCTGCACGACATAGCATAGTGAAACTGGCAAAATACAAGGATAAAGAGAAAATTCTGAAAGCAGCTAGAGATAAACGTGCTGTAACATATAAAGGGAGACCGATAAGACTTGTGACTGATCTCTCTTTAGAAACTTGGCAGGCCAGAAAGGATTGGCAGGAGATCTTCAATGTGATGAACAGAAAAAATATGCAGCCGAGAATCCTTTATCCAACAAGTCTGTCATTTAGAATAGAAGGAGAGATAAAGGTCTTCCCAAACAAACAAAAACTGAAGGAATTCGTCACCACTAAACCAGCCCTACAAGAGATCCTAAGGGGAATCCTGTGAGACAAAGTACCAGAGACATCGCTACAAGCATAACACATACAGATATCACAATGACTCTAAACCCATATCTTTCTATAATAACACTGAATGTAAATGGATTAAATGCGCCAACCAAAAGACATAGGGTATCAGAATGGATAAAAAAACAAGACCCATCTATCTGCTGTCTACAAGACTCATTTTAGACCTGAGGACACCTTTAGATTGAGAGTGAGGGGATGGAGAACTATTTAACATGCTACTGGAAGACAAAAGAAAGCTGGAGTAGCCATACTTATATCAGACAAACTAGACTTTAAATTAAAGGCTGTAACAAGAGATGAAGAAGAGCATTATATAATAATTACAGGGTCTATCCATCAGGAAGAGCTAACAATTATAAATGTCTATGCGCCGAATACTGGAACCCCCAAATATATAAAACAATTACTCATAAACATAAGCAACCTTATTGATAAGAATGTGGCAATTGCAGGCGACTTTAACACTCCACTTACAGAAATGGATCATCTAGACAAACGGTCAATAAAGAAACAAGGGCCCTGAATGACACATTGGATCAGATAGACTTGACAGATATATTTAGAACTCTGCATCCCAAAGCAACAGAATATACTTTCTTCTCGAGTGCACATGGAACATTCTCCAAGATAGATCATATACTGGGTCACAAAACAAACTTCATAAGTATACAAGAATTGAAATCATACCATGCATACTTTCAGACCACAATGCTATGAACCTTGAAATCAACCACAGGAAAAGGTCTGGAAAACATCCAAAAGCGTGGAGGTTAAAGAACACCCTACTAAAGTATGAGTGGGTCAACCAGGCAATTAGAGAAGAAATTAAAAAAAATATGTGGAAACAAACAAAAATGAAAATACAACAATCCAAACGCTTTGGGATGCAGCAAGGCAGTACTGAGAGGAAAATGCATTGCAATCCAGGCCTATCTCAAGAAACAAGAAGACTCCCAAATACAAAATCTAACAGCACACCTAAAGGTTACAGAAGCAGAACAACAAAGGCAGCCTAAACCCAGCAGAAGAGGAGAAATAATAAATATCAGAGTAGAAATAAACAATATAGAATCTAGAAAAACTGTAGAGCAGATCAATGAAACCAAGAGACAGTTCTTTGAAAAAATAAACAAAATTGACAAACCTCTAGCCAGGCTTCTCAAAAAGTAAAGGGAGATGACCCAAATAGATAAAATCATGAATGAAAATGGAATTATTACAACCAATCCCTCAGAGATACAAACAATTATCAGGGAATACTATGAAAAATTATATGCCAACCAATTGGACAACCTAGAAAAAATGGATCATGAATGATAATGGAAAGATTACAACCAATCCCTCAGATACAAGCAATGATCAGGGAATGTTATGAAAAGTTATATGCCAACAAACTGGACAACCTGGAAGAAATGGACAAATTCCTAAACATCCACACGCTTCCAAAAGTCAATCAGGAGGAATTAGAAAGCTTGAACAAACCCATAACCAGCGAAGAAATTCAATCAGTTATCAAAAACCTCCCAACAAATAAGAATCCAGTTCCAGAAGGCTTCCCAGGGGAGTTCTAACAGACGTGTAAAGCAGAGATAATACCTATCCACCTCAAGCTATTCCAAGAAATAGAAAGGGAAGGAGAACTTCCAGACTCAGTCTATGAAGCCAGTATTACTTTGATTCCTAAACCAGACTGAGACCCAGTAAAAAAAGAGAACTACAGGCCAATATCCCTGATGAATATGGACGCAAAAATTCTCGATAAGAATTGAATTCAACAGCATATAAAAAGAATGGTTCACCATGATCAAGTGGGATTCATTCCTGGGATGCAGGGCTGGTTCAACATTCGCAAATCAATCAATGTGATACATCACATTAATAAAAGAAAAGATAAGACCCATATGATCCTGTCAATCGATGCAGAAAAGGCCTTTGACAAAATCCAGCACCCTTTCTTAATAAAAACCCTTGAGAAAGTCGGGATATAAGGAACATACTTACACATCATAAAAGCCATTTATGAAAAGCCCACAGCTAACATCATCCTCAATGGGGAAAAACTGAGAGCTTTTTCCCTGAGATCAGGAACACGACAGGGATGCCCACTCTCACCGCTGGTGTTTAACATAGTGTTGGGAGTTCTAGCATCAGCAGACAACAAAAGGAAATCAAAGGCATCAAAATTGGCAAAGATGAAGTCAAGCTTTCGCTTTTTGCAGATGACATGCTATTATACATCGAAAATCTGATAGACTCCACCAAAAGTCTGCTAGAACTGATACATGAATTCAGCAAAGTTGCACGATACAAAATCAATGTACAGAAATCAGTTGCATTCTTATACACTGACAATGAAGCAACAGAAAGACAAATAAAGAAACTGATCCCATTCACAATTGCACACAGAAGCATAAAATACCTAGGAATAAATCTAACCAAAGATGTAAAAGATCTGTATGCTGAAAACTATAGAAAGCTGATGAAGGTAATTGAAGAAGATATAAAGAAATGGAAAGACATTCCCTGCTCATGGATTGGAAGAATGAATATTGTCAAAATGTCAATACTACCCAAAGCTCTCTACACATTCAATGCAATCCCAATCAAAATTGCACCAGCATTCTTCTCAAAACTAGAACAACCAATTCTAAAATTCATATGGAACCACAAAAGACCCCGAATAGCCAAAGTAATTTAGAAGAAGAAGACCAAAGCAGGAGGCATCACAATTCCAGACTTAGCCTCTACTCCAAAGCTGTAATCATCAAGACAGCATGGTATTGACACAAAAACAGACACATAGACCAATGGAATAGAATAGAAACCCCACAACTGGACCCACAAACGTGTGGCCAACTAATCTTTGACAAAGCAGGAAAGAACATCCAATGGAAAAAAGACAGTCTCTTTAACAAATGGTGCTGGGAGAACTGGACAGCAACATGCAGAAGGTTGAAACTAGACCACTTTCTCACACCATTCACAAAAATAAACTCAAAATGGATAAAGGACCTGAATGTGAGACAGGAAACCATCAAAACCCTAGAGGAGAAAGCAGGAAAAGTCCTCTCTGACCTCAGCTGTAGCAATCTCTTACTCGACACATCCCCAAACGCAAGGGAATTTAAAGCAAAAATTAACTACTGGTACCTTATGAAGATAAAACGCTTCTGCACAGCAAAGGAAACAACCAACAAAACTAAAAGGCAACCAATGGAATGGGAAAAGGTATTTGCAAATGACATATCGGACAAAGGGCTAGTATCCAAAATCTGTAAAGAGCTCACTAAACTCCACACCCGAAAAACAAATAACCCAGTAAAGAAATGGGCAAAAAGCATGAATAGACACTTCTCTAAAGAAGACATCCGGATGGCCAACAGGCACCTGAAAAGATGCTCAACGTCGCTCCTCATCAGGGAAATACAAATCAAAACCACACTCAGGTATCACCTCACGCCAGTCAGAGTGGCCAAAATGAACAAATCAGGAGACTATAGATGCTGGAGAGGATGTGGAGAAACGGGAACCTTCTTGCACTTTTGATCGGAATGCAAACTGGTGCAGCCACTCTGGAAAACAGTGTGGAGGTTCCTCAGAAAATTAAACATAGACCTACCCTATGACCCAGCAATAGCACTGCTAGGAATTTACCCAAGGGATACAGCAGTACTGATGCATAGGGGCACTTGTACCCCAATGTTTATAGCAGCACTCTCAACAATAGTCAAATTATGGAAAGAGCCTAAATGTCCATCAACTGATGAATGGATAAAGAAATTGTGGTTTATATACACAATGGAGTACTACATGGCAATGAGAAAAAGAAATATGGCCCTTTGTAGCAACGTGTATGGAACTGGAGAGTGTGATGCTAAGTGAAATAAGCCATACAGAGAAAGACAGATACCATATGTTTTCACTCTTATGTGGGCCCTGAGAAACTTAACAGAAACCCATGGGGGAGGGGAAGGAAAAAAAAAAGAGGTTAGAGTGGGAGAGAGCCAAAGCATAAGAGACTCTTAAAAACTGAGAACAAACTGAGGGTCGATTGGGGGTGGGAGGGAGGGGAGGGTGGGGGATGGGTATTGAGGAGGGCACCTTTTGGGATGAGCACTGAGTGTTATATGGAAACCAATTTGACAATAAATTTCATATATTGAAAAAATAAAATAAAATAAAATTCAAGTATAATTGACATACAGTGTTGTATTAGTATCAGGTGTAAAATGCAATGATTCAAAAACTCTATACATTTATCAGTGCTCATCAAGATAAGTCTACTCTTAGTTCCCTTTCCAACTATTTCACTTAACCCCCTACACATCTCTCCTCTGGCAATCACAAGTTGCTTTTGTGTATTTTAGGAGCCTGAGATGTTTGTTTGTCTTTTTTTTCTTGGTTGTTGATTATTTTGTTTCTTAAATTTCACAAATGAATGAAATCATGGTATTTGTCTTTTTCTGACTGGTTTATTTCACTTAGCATTTTTTTTGGCTGAGTAGTAATTCACATATATGAGTATATATATGAGTATTATATAACCAAGATATGGAAGCAACTCAAATGTCTATGGATAGATGAATGGATAAAGAAGACAAATACACACAAATACACACACACCACATCTTCCTTATCCTTTCATCTATCCATAGACATTTGAGTTGCTTCCATATCTTGGTTATTGTAAGTAAAAGTTGCTATAAGCATAGGGACATATATTTCTTTTTGAATTAGTGTTTTTATATTCCGTGGGTAAATATTCATAATAGCGTAATTACTGAATCATATGACATGTGTTTTAATTTTTGAGAGACCTCCAAATTGTTTGCCACAGTGGCTGCACCAATTTACAGTCCCAACAATAGTATAAAAGTGTTTCTTTTTTTCCACATCCCTGCTAACGCTTGGTAATATTTTTGTGTGTATTTGATTTTGGCCATTCTTACAGGTGTAAAATGGTATCTCATTGTGGTTTTAATTAGCATTTCCCTAATGATTAGTGACATTGAGCATCCTGTCATGTTTCTTTTGTCCATGATTATGCCGTTTTTAGAAAAAATGTCTATTCAGGTCCTCTGCCCATATTTTTAAATTGGATTTTTTGAGTTTTTTTAGTGTTGAGATGTATAAATTCTTAATATATGTTGGATATTAACCCCTTATAAGTTTTTCACTTTTTCATCTTTCATAAAAAAAACTCTTAGTTTGTCAATTTTTCCCATTGTTTTTTTCTTTTTTTCTATTTCATTTCTTTCTGCTCTAAGTGTTATTATTTCCTTTCTTCTGCTAATTTTGGGCTTAGTTTTGTTGTTGTTCTTGTTGTTTTCTTGTTGCTTGAGGCTTAAAATAGAATTCTTTATTTGAAGTCTTTCTTCTTTTCAATGTAGTTATTTACCACTATAAACTGCCTTCTTAGCACTGCTTTTGCTGTACCTATAAGTTTTGGTATACCAAACTTATACCACTGTGGTCAGAAAAGATAATTGGAATGATTTCGGTTTTCTTAAATTTCTAAGGCTTGTTTTGTGACCCAATATGTGAGCTTTCCTGGAAAAGTTCTGTGTACATTTAAGAGAAATGTATATTCTTCTACTGTTGCACGGAATGTTCTGTATATATATGTTGGTCTGTAGTGTTGTTCAAGTCTGTTTCCTTATTCATTTTCTGTCTGGATTTATTATTGAAAATGGAGTATTGAAGTTTCTTGCTATTATAATATTGCTATTTCTCCCTTCAGTTCTGTTAATATTTCCTTTAGACATTTAGGTGCTCTTCAGTTGGATGCATGTATATGTACAATCATTATATCTTTTTCTTGAATCAACCCTTTTATCATGATGCAATGACCTTCTTTATGTTGTATGATCACGTTTGACTTAAAGTGTATTTTGTATGATATATTTATGGCCACCTCTATTTTCTTTTGGTGATTCTTTGCATGCACTATCTTTTTTCATCCATTCACTTCCAGCCTATATATATACTTAAATCCAAAATGTATCTCTTTTAGATAGCACATTGTTGGATCTTGTGGGTTTTTTTTCCCAATTTAGTTAGTCTACCTCATCTGATTGTATTCAGTCTACTTACATTTAAAGTAATTACTATTGGAAATAGTAAGACTTTACTATTTCCATTTTTCTTTATTGTTTTCTCTCTGTTTCAGAGAACTGTTGTTATTCTCTTTATCTCTTGCTATTTTCCTTTGTAATTTAATATTTTTTGTGATAATATACTTTGATTCTTTTCTCATTATCTTTTCTATATCCTCTTGGCTTCTTTTGTGGTTACTATGAGATTTGCATAAACTTCTTGCAATTACAAAAATCTATTTTAAGCTGATAACAGCTTCAATTGCATACAAATACTTTATTATACACTTACTTCTTCTTTACTTTGTTGTAAGAATCTAATTCTTTTTATAAAAGAAAACAAATATTATATTCTCTTTTTATATATTATATTATATTTTTATATTTATATTATATATTTATGTCCACTAACAAATTTTTGTGATTATACTTATTCTTACTATTTTTGTCTTTTAACTTTTGTAGTAGGGTTAAATATGATCCATGCACCACCATTAGTTATATTATTCTAAATTTGACTATATATATTTATTTAATAATGCAATTCATACTTTTATATGTTTTCCTATTACTGATTAGTGCCCTTTTATTTCAGCTTAAAGAAGCCCCTTTAACATTTTTTTGTAAGTCTGGTATGGTGATGATGAACTCTTTTAGCTTTTGTTTGTGTGAAAAATTGTTTATCTCTTCTTCAATTCCAAAGGACAATTTTACTCTGGAGAGTATTCTTGGTTGGCAAATTATTTTCTTTCAGTACCTTGAATATTTCATGCCACTCCCTTCTGGTTTGAAAAATTTCTGCTAAAGAATTAACTAATAGTCTTATGGGACTCCTTGTATTAACAACTTGTTTTTCTCTTGTTGCTTTTAAGATTCTTTCCTTGTCTTTAACTTTCGACAATTTAATTATAAGATGTCTTGGTAAGCGTCTCTGAGTTAATCTTATTTGGAACTTTCTGGGATTCCTTTATCTGAGTGTCTTGCTTTTGTAGGTTGTTTGTTTTACCACAGGTTGGGGAAGTTTTCAGAAATTATTGTTTCAAGTAAGTTTTTTGCCCCTTTCTCTTTTTTCTTTCTGGTATCCCTGGAATGCAAATGTTGTGTCTTGTGGACACAAGGCCCACTGCTTTTCAAAGATAAAAGTTTGGTGGGCCCATCTGTCAGATGTAAGTCTTAAAAGTTGGGGTGCCATATGTGGTTTATAAACCCTTTACTCTTCAGGGAGAAGCTTGAGGTTTTGAGTTTCCTTCCAATTGTGGGTTGTCAATTGTGTGGTGGGTTTTATGACGAGATTATGTCTCAGCCTCTCCTACTCATTTCATAGTGGGGTTTTATCTATTTAGCAGATGTGTAGGAGCCACTTGCCTAGTTTTTGGGTTTTTTCAGAGAGTTTTTTTTCCATATCTAGTTGTGGATTTGGTGTGTCAGAAGGAAAAGTAAGTTGAAGATTTTTGTATGCTGCCATCTTGAACCTGAACCTCTTTCATTTTAAAGGACAGTTTTGCTGGATACATTATTCTTGGTTGAAAGTTTTTTTTTTCCTTTGAGCAGTTTAAATATCTTATCCCTCATTTTATTGGTGCAAGGTTTCTGCTGATAAATCCGCTGATAGTTTTTTTGGTCTTATCCTAGCATGTGAGAAGTAGTTTTTCCTTTGCTGTTTTCAACGTTTTCTCTTTTTCTTGACTTTTGATAATTTAATTATAATGTATCTCAGCATAGACTTCCATAAATCTGGATGTCCATTTTCCGGCCCACAATTGAAAAGCTTTGTGCTATTATTTCTTTAAGTAATCTTTCTGATACTTTCTTTTTCTCATCCCCTTGTACTCCACTAATGTGTATATTGGTGTCCTTAAAGTTTCCTATATGTTCTGTCGGTTCCATTCACTCTTTTTCATTATTTTTTTCTCTTTGTTCCTCTGACTGTATAATTTCAAATGACCTGTATTCAAGTTCACTCATTCTTTCTTCTGCTCAGTTGCAAATGTTATGAAATTTTCTATAGAATTCTTTAGTTCAGTTATTATATTCTTCTGCTCCAGAATTTGATTTTTTTCATGCTTTCTATGTCTTTATTGAACTTCTCAATTTGTTCATGTATACTATTTGCCTGATTTTGTTTAGTTTCTGTGTTCTCTGGTAGCTCATTGAATTTCCTTAATAGTATTATTTTGAATTATTTGTCAGTTGAATTGTTTACCAGGTAGATCAGCTTGGTTCCAGTATCTATAAGCAGACCTGCTGTCCAGTTACTCATGTGAGCATGCCTGGTGCCAGTCTCCACAGGCAGGCAGATCTAGCCCTAGGTTCAATGAATGGACTTGTCCTTTCTTTTCTTCATGGGAGAACTTGCTAGCATACAGGATCTTTGTCAGCATTTCCCTGTGCTGGGTTTAGGTATGAATAATGCAGGTGAGGGGAAACTGTATGTCTTACCCTTTTCAGTGTAACTTTTCTTGTTTCTATGTTCTGTGGAGTTGCCGTAACCTCTCAGTTGGATTCTGGAGCTCTTTTAAAGATATTTTTATCTGTGGATGGTTGTCAAAGTGATGTTTTGTGGGGGTGCAAAAGCTATGGTCTTGTGTTTCTCTATCTTGCTGACATCACTAACTTCACATAAAAGTTTTAAAATTTTGATGTTGTCCAATTTAATCCACTGTTTTTTATTCTGTTATGTGCTTTCATTGTTATAGCCAAGAAACTGTTGACAAAGACAGTGTCATTAAGCTTTTCTCTTATGTTTTCTTCTAGGAGATTTAGAGTTTTAGTTTTTTACATTTATATCTTTGACTCATTTTACCTTAATTTTTGCATATAATAAACAATAAGGGTGAAACTACATTATTTTGCATGTGGATATCCAGTTTTCCCAGCACCACTTTAAAAAGACAACTTTTCTCCTAACACCCTTATTGAAAATAATTTCTGTATATATGCAAGAGATTGTGTCTGAGGTCTTTATTTTATTCCAGTGGTCTTTTTTAATGTTTATTTATTTTTGAGAGATAGAAAGATAGAGTTTGAGTGGGGAGGTGCAGAGATAGAGACACAGAATCCAGAGCAGGCTCCAGGATCTGAGCTGTCAGCACAGAGCCCAATGCAGGGCTCAAACCCATGAGCTGTGAGATCATGACCTGAGTTAAAGTTGGACACTCAACCAACTGAGCAACCCAGGAGCCCTCAATTGATCTTAATGCATGACTTTCTGTCAATCCACACTGTTTTGATTATTGTAGCCTTTTGGTAAGTTTGGAAATCAGAAAGGGTGAGACCATTAACTTTGTTCCCATGCCACTACTTGGCATAGGCGTGAAAACTTTGTTCCCATGGCAAAGCCAACTTTGTTCTTTTTAAGATTGTTTTGTCTATTTGGGTCCCTTGAGAATCTATATACATTTGGGGATGATATGATCTATTGTTTCAAGACTATTGAAATGTAAAGGATGAATTGAAATCACTTTGTAAATCACTTTGGGTAGTATTACATATTAACAATATTAGCTCTTCCAACATGAGTATAAATGTCTTTCCTTTTTCTAGTGTATTTTTATTTTTTGTGCAACATTTTGCAGTTTTCACTGTAAAAGTTTTCACTTCTTTGGCTAAACTTATTCCTATTTTATTCTTGTTGATGTTTAGCTACTTGATAAAGTTGAGCAAATTGAGACTCAGAGAGGCTAAGTAATAGTTACACCTTTGGTAAAGGGTGAACTGGGTTCTAAACACAGATCTATTTATCACTAAAACTATATACTTTCTATTATATTGCTTTTTTTGATCCCATGAACATTTGTCATTTATACATTCCACATGTTGTAAGACCATTGTTGAATTGAAGAAGGTCAAATATAAAATTAAATCAGTATCATCAACTGGGGTATCTGCTCAACTAGATGGTGAGGTAATTCCATGGTTAAAATTTGGTACAGCTATGGATAATTTTAGAATATCAGTACCTACATGAGGTTTCTAGTTTTGTTTTCTTCAATAGTTACTATGAATGCTCCTGATTCCATATCTATGCCAAGTAGTGCCAAAGGAACAGAAAGGTGGAAAAACAAACCAATGCTGGGGATCAAGGAAGGTTTCACAGGAAAATGACAAATTGAAATGACTTAAAGTATGAGTAGTAAGTCGTCATGCAGACAAAAAGGTGCAAAGGCTTTCCACAAAGAAAGAAAAATTTTCTTAGCTCAGTAGTTGCAATTCCAATGTCAAGTAAGAGGAATAACAGATAAGACTTTGAAAGTGAATAGGGGACTTGACCAGCCCTACAAAAGATACTAAGGGGGATTCTGTGAGACAAAGTACCAGAGACATCTCTACAAGCATGAAACCTACAGACATCACAACTCTAAACCCATATCTTTCTATAATAACACTGAACGTAAATGGCCTAAATGCACTAACCAAAGACATAGGGTATCAGAATGGATAAAAAAAAAAAAAAACAAGACTCATCTATTTGCTGTCTACAAGAGACTCATTTTAGACCTGAGGACACCTTCAGATTGAAAGTGAGGGGATGGAGAACTATCTATCATGCTACTGGAAGTCAAAAGAAAGCTGGAGTAGCCATACTTATATCAGACAAATTAGACTTTAAATTAAAGGCTGTAGGTAACAAGAGATGAAGAAGGGAATTATGTAATAATTACAGGGTCTATCCATCAGGAAGAGCTAACAATTATAAATGTCTATGCGCCAAATACAGGAGCCTCCAAATATATAAAACAATAACTCACAAACAAAAGCAACCTTATTGATAACAATGTGGTCACTGCAGGGGACTTTAATACCCCACTTACAACAATGAATAGATCATCTAGACACAGGGTCAATAAAGAAACAAGGGCCCTGAATGATACATTGTATCAGATGGACTTGAAAGATATATAGAGAACTCTGCATCCAAAGCAACAGAAATTACTTTCTCCTTGAGTGTACATGTAAGATTCTCCAAGATAGATCATAATCTAGGTCACAAAACAGCCCTTCATAAGTATACAAGAATTGAGTTCATACCATGCATACTTTCAGACCACAATGCTATGAGGTTTCAAATCAACAACAGGAAAGAGTCTGGAAAACCTCCAAAAGCATAGAGGTTAAAGAACACCCTACTAAACAATGAATTGGTCAATCAGGCAATTGGGAAGAAATTTAAAAATATATGGAAAAAAATGAAAATGAAAATACAACAATCCAAACGCTTTGGGATGCCTTGAAGGAAGTACTGAGGGGAAAATACATTGCAATCCAGGCCTATCTCCAGAAACAAGAAAAATCCCAAATACAAAATCTAACAGCCCACCTAAAGGAAATAGAAGCAGAACAGCAAAGACACCCCAAACCCAGCAGAAGAAGAGAAATAATACAGATCGGAGCACAAATAAACAATATAGAATCTAAACAAAATGTAGAGCAGATCAATGAAACCAAGAGATGGTTTTTTGAAAAAATAAACAAAATTGATAAACCTCTAGCCAGGCTTCTCAAAAAGAAAAGGGAGAGGACCCAAATAGATAAAATCATGAAGGAAAATGGAATTATTACAACCAATTCCTCACAGATACAAGCAATGATCAGGGAATACTAGAAAAATTATATGCCAACAAACTTGACAACCAGGAAGAAATGGACAAATTCCTAAACACCCACACACTTCCAAAACTCAATCAGGAGGAAATAGAAAGCTTGAACAGACCCATAACCAGCGAAGAAATTGAATCAGTTATCAAAAATCTCCCAACAAATAAGAGTCCAGGACCAGACGGCTTCTCAGGGGAGTTCTACCAGACGTGTAAAGCAGAGATAATACCTATCCTTTTCAAGCTAATCCAAAAAATAGAAAGGGAAGGAAAACTTCCAGACTCCTTCTATGAAGCCAGTATTCCTTTGATTCCTAAACCAGACAGAGACCCAGTAAAAAAAGAGAACTACAGGCCAATATCCCTGATGAATATGGATGCAAAAATTCTCATTAAGATTCTAGCAAATCGAATTCAACAGCATATAAAAAGAATTATTCACCATGATCAAGTGGGATTCATTCCTGGGATGCAGGGCTGGTTCAACATTCGCAAATCAATCAATGTGATACATCACACTAATAAAAGGAAATATAAGAACCATAGGATCCTGTCAATCGATGCAGAAAAAGCATTTGACAAAATTCAGCAACGTTTCTTAATAAAAACCCTCAAGAAAGTCTGGATAGAAGGAACATATTTAAACATCATAAAGGCCATTTATGAAAAGTGCACAGCTAATATCATCCTCAATGGGGAAAAACTAAGAACTTTTTCCCTGAGATCAGGAACACGACAGGGATGCCCACTCTCACCACTGTTGTTTCACACAGTGTTGGAAGTGCCAGCATCAGGAATCAGACAACAAAAGGAAATCAAAGGCATCAAAATTGGCAAAGATGAAGTTAAGCTTTCACTTTTTGCAGATGACATGATATTATACATGGAAAATCTGATAGACTCCACCAAAAGTCTGCTAGAACTGATACATGAATTCATCAAAGTTGCAGGATACAAAATGAATGTACAGAAATCAGTTGCATTCTTATACACTAATAATGAAGCAACAGAAAGACAAATAAAGAAACTGATCCCATTCACAATTGCACCAAGAAGCATAAAATACCTAGGAATAAATCTAACCAAAGATGTAAAAGATATGTATGCTGAAAACTAAAGAAAACTTATGAAGGAAATTATAGAAGATATAAAGAAATGGAAAAACATTCTGTGTTCATGGGTTGGAAGAATAAATATTGTCAAAATGTCAATACTACCCAAAGCTATCTACATATTCAATGCAGTCTCAATCAAACTTGCACCAGCATTCTTCTCGAAGCTAGAACAAGCAATCCTAAATTTTTTTGGAGCCACAAAAGACCCCGAATAGCCAAAGTAATATTGAAGAAGACCAATGTGGGAGGCATCACAATCCCAGACTTTAGCCTCTACTACAAAGCTGTCATCATCAAGACAGCATGGTATTGGCACAAAAACAGACACATAGACCAATGGAATAGAATAGAAACCCCAGAACTAGACCCACAAACGTATGGCCATCTAAGCTTTGACAAAGTAAGAAAGAATATCCAATGGAAAAAAGACAGTCTCTTTAACAAATGGTGCTGGGTGTACTGGACAGCAACATGCAGAAGGTTGAAACTAGACCACTTTCTCACACCATTCACAAAAATAAACTCAAATGGATACAGGACCTGAATGTGAGACAGGAAACCATCAAAACTCTAGCGGAGAAAGCAGGGAAAGATCTCTCTGACCTCAGCTACCGCAATTTCTTACTTGACACATCCCCAAAGGCAAGGGAGTTAAAAGTAAAAATGAACTATTGGGACCTCATGAAGATAAAAAGCTTCTGCACAGCAAAAGAAACAATCAACAAACTAAAAGGCAACCAACGGAATGGGAAAAGATATTTGCAAATGACATATGGGACAAAGGGCTTGTATCCAAAATCTATAAAGAGCCCACCTAACTCCACACCTGAAAAACAAATAACCCAGTGAAGAAATGGGCAGAAAACATGAATCGACACTTCTCTAAAGAAGACATCCGGATGGCCCACAGGCAAATGAAAAGATGCTCAACGTCGCTCCTCATCAGGGAAATACAAATCAAAACCACACTCAGATGTCACCTCACGCCAGTCAGAGTGGCCAAAATGAACAAATCAGGAGACTATAGATGCTGGAGAGGATGTGGAGAAACGGGAACCCTCTTGCATTGTTGATGGGAATGCAAATTGGTGCAGCCCCTCTGGAAAACAGTGTGGAGGTTCCTCAAAAAATTAAAAATAGACCTACCCTATGACCCAGCAATAGCACTGCTAGGAATTTCCCCAAGGGATACAGGAGTGCTGATGCTTAGGGGCACTTGTACCCCAATGTTTATAGCAGCACTCTCAACAATAGCCAAATTATGGAAAGAGCCAAAATGTCCATCACCTGACGAATGGATAAAGAAATTGTGATTTATATACACAATGGTGTACTACGTGGCAATGAGAAAGAATGAAATATGGCCTTTGTAGCAACATGGATTGAACTGGAGAATGTTATGCTAAGTGAGATAAGCCATACAGAGAAAGGCAGATATCATATGTTTTCACTCTTATGTTGATCCTGAGAAACTTAACAGAAACCCATGGGGGAGGGGAAGGGAAAAAAAAAGAGGTTAGAGTGGGAGAGAGCCAAAGCATAAGAGACTCTTAAAAACTGAGAACAAACTGAGGGTTGATGGGGGTGGGAGGGAAGGGCGGGTGGGTGATGGGTATTGAAGAGGGCATTTTTTGGGATGAGCACTGGGTGTTGTATGGAAACCAATTTGTCAATAAATTACATAAAAAAAAGTGAGTAAGGGTCAGATTGTTAATGAAGCTAAGAAAATTGGATTTGAGACAGCAACAGAATTATTAAACATAAGAGGTATTTGATTGCATAAGAAAGGTAGGTATACCTTGGGAATGTTCTTTATCTCGGGGTAATTTTCAAACTTCTCTATAGTATTTTTTTTCATAGTCATAGTAAGGCAGTGATGGGTAGTAAACATCAGTATGAAATAGTGTAACTATGCTACAGAATGATTTATAAATTCAACTGTAGATTCTTCCATTTTGAAGAGTTTGAAGAATTATCGAATAATTCTGAAAAATCAGGTTCTGCTAGAAGGGATTGGACAAAAGAACCTATAGGTTTTTACAGTGGACTCATGACCTATTCTTATCTCTGCAAGTGAACAATAAGAGAATTGTGGATGGGAATATTTGGAATTATATTGCCTTGTGCCTTGATCCTACCTCTTGTCCACATGCAGAAAAATGTGTTTCAGACTTAGTCACCATCTTAGCTTTTGTTAGAAGCCCCATTTTGATACAACATGTAATTGGAGGGTACCCTCTATTACTTGGAAAGAGCCATATCCATAATATTCAATGTTTATGCTTTGTATATAATAGGAAATATTGATGCTTTGTGTGCAATGCAAGCATTAAATCTGGGGTGTGAGCAATGAATCTTGTTTGTAGCTTGCTACCAGGGCAACCTCTTTTACCTCAGAAATTCTCCTAATCTTTCAGGATTTTCCTTCTTCCCATGATTCCCATTGTGGAAATCAGAGAGTAGCTTTATGTGTACCCTCTACTGCTATATTTAGTCTCTCAGGTGTTGTCATGGCAATCCTTTATGTTCTGCAGTGAGCACCCATTACCTTGATGAAAGATGTTGGCTGTGGCCTTTTGCATTTTTTCACTTAAGGTTGGCTTTATTTACAAAAGTCATTTTCTACCTGTTTATTTATGGCTAGGGACTATGGCCTAAAAGAAGGGAAGAGAATGGTAGAAAGACTGCCCCTGGTTTTTAAGAGTATTTGACATTGTACCTTCCACCCACCTCCAAGTCTCTTGTAAGAGCAACCACAGTATCTTGAATAATAATGCAATTGACCCTTTTTGTTCTGAGTATTTCCTGACAAATAAGGGTCAACTCACTCTCCAGGTCTGCCAATTACTGCTGGAGAATGAGGGTTGGCTCAGACCCGACCATTCTCTCTTTTGGGGTACAGGAGGATGCCTCCAGTCACAGTACAACTTGCTCAGTGACAGCAACCTACAGTTGCATTTGTAAAACTATTTCCTTTGAATCTACAATTTTGGGATCTCTTGAGATATTTTTCTTTAAGGCTAAGTTCTCCAGAGTGGATCTTTAATATATGAATTGTTCTTAGGGGAATCTGAAGAAATACATAAAGATCAAAGGTTTTCAATTGTCTCTGTAGGCGATATGTTACAGGAAACAGATTGCCTTTTCTAAAATATATGAAAAGTGGTATGGAAAGGGGTAATAATGTAGCTCTGTCTTTTTGAATAAGATCTCATTGTTTCAAGCTGATTTTCTACTAAAATCATTTATATTCATCTCAGGCCTGGGAGTAAATACCAGTCTCCTCTTGCCCAACTCCTTGTAGGCCCCAGTCTCCTTTTGAGAATATTTGCCTAAATACCTTCTAACTTCTTGGTGTTCACTTCCAGTAACTATAAACTCATTATGCTTTGAGAATCACATTCTATGTCTAGACGACTGTCAGAAAATTCTTTCCTATTTTGAGTTGAAATCCACCTCTGTGTGTAGCTTCTACCCATGGGTATTAGCTCTGACTATGGGAAAACAAGTAATCTGTCTATTTACCTACTATGTATTCCCTGGCCAAATACTATATCTTCTGGTGTCCAGGTTAAAACAAACAAAAAAACCTCACTTTTACAACTATTTCTCAAGGAAACCAAATTTCTTCCTCTTTTTCCTGTCTCTGCATAAAAGTATACTCCATTTTATCTGTGTTCATTTTAACGTATAATGCTCAGAGTTGAAATTGTACTTTTTGGTAAGGTATGACTGGCCCTGGTAATGCAAACCTATAAATCCCTTTATCTGAATCCCATACTATAGAAATGCAGACAGATGCCACATTGCCATATTGCGCCATCACATATTCCTATGGAATTAGTAAAACCTGCTCATTCTTTTTCATTCATGCTCTTGTTCTAGGCCACATCTCCCACTTACCTCTGTCCTTTCCTTTCATACCCAAAGGGAAGACTCCTCTGACAGTGGATCTTATTTTTACCTCTTTATTCTGTTTTTTTTTTAATCTTCACTCAGAAGGTGTGTATCTTCAGAGCCTTTCACACCCAATACTTCCATGGAGCCTTCTCTATCTTCTTTCTCTTTTGCCAGTTCAGAGGAAATCAGTCTTCTCTTTAGGTTTAATGTCCAACCATAAAATCACCACAGTTCCTTGGTCACTCATCTTCTTAAACTTACTTTTGGACTGGGATAAAGCTAAGACCTGGGCCAGATAGGAGGTCAGAGAAGCTTCGAGAACCAAATATAGCTCATTTTCACTACATAGTAAAGAACTAGGGTCAGGTTGGCCCCCTTCTGAGAACAGTTGGGCCTGAGTCCAGAGCTTTTCATAGGGAGAGCAAGTGGAAGCTGAGAAAAATTTTCTGGACAAAATTCACTTCCTAGAAAGATTCTCAGCTTTCTGTGCCCCAAATGTGTAGCAGGTTTTTTTTTTTAGTTTCCAAAGAATATTCTCACCATTTAAATCATCTTGAAAGAGTACATATACATCATTGTTCATTGCCTCAATTTTGCAGATACAGCTACTCAAAGTCACACAATAAGTGTGATCTTATTAAGTGGCAATGTCTACAGAAGAGATGGAAGCATAGTAACCCCTTGGGATAAGCCACTAGTGAAAAGAGAAAGAAAGAAATTACTTGTTCTAGTTCCACCATGAAAATAGTATAAACTCCAGCCAAGATTTTACATTAAAATATAAATAAGTGCAACAACCTGGATGGATCTAGAGGGTATAATGCCAAGTGAAATAAGTCAATAAGAGAAAGATACCATATGAGTTCACTTATATGTGGAATTTAAGAAATGAAACATGAACATAGGGGAAGAGAAGGAAAAATAAAATAACAAAAAGAGAGAGGCAGGCAAACCATAAGAAACTCTTAAATATAGAAAACAGAGAGTTACTGGAGCAGAAGTGTGTGGGGGAATGAGCTAAATGTGTGATGGGAATTAAAGAGGGCACATGTTGGGATGAGCACTGGGTGTTATATGTAAGTGAAGAATCACCAAATTCTACTCCTGAAACCAATATTCACTATATGTTAACTAACATGAATTTAAATATAAAAAAGAAACAAATGAACAAAGGGAAAAAAGAGGCAAATAAAAAAACAGACTCTTTTTTAAAAGTTTTTACCTAAATTCCAGTTGGTTAACATACAGTGTGATAATTAGTTTCAGGTGTACAATTTAGTGATTCATCACTTTAACACAACACCCAGTGCTCATCACAAGTGCACTCCTAAATCCCCAACACCTCCTCGTTCCACTCACATCCCCTCTGGTAACCATCAGTTTGTTCTCTAGAGTTATGAGTCTGTTTTTGTTTGTTTGTTTGTTTGTTTTTGTTCTCTTTTTTTCCACATATGATAATTCGTTTTGTTTCTTAAACTCCACATATGAATGAAATCATATGGTATTTTCCTTTCTCTGACAGACTCTTTAACTATAGAGCACAAACTATTGGTTGCCAAAAGGGAGGTAGGTGGGGGAATAGGTGAAATAAGTGATGGGAATTAAGGAGTGTACTTATGAGCACTGAGAATGTATAGATTGTTAAATCATTATATTGTACACCCCAAATTAATATAATACTGTATGTTAATTACACTTGAATAAAAAAAAGGTCTGAACAGAATACACACTTTAAAACATCAAATAATACCCCATATCTGAGCCCCATAGTTTATAAACTATGTCTTAGAGTCTTAAGGGAGAAGACTCAATCTGACAGCTTGAAGTTCAGGCATTATTATAAACAATATCTCCTATGGCTTTAAACTAGGACATCAACAGCTAGAAACCTCTTAAATAAATGGAATAGTAATCTTTATTATTTAAAAACTTGAACCAAGAACACATATAGGTAGAAAAATTCAATTTAAAACAGCTAATTAAGCCCTAATTTTTTTGTGTTTTTCTTACCCAAGTCCATATTCTAAGACATGGACTCTCCTGTGAGGAGTTAAAGGTGGAGAAACAAGGCATGGATTTGAGTGCAGCAGTTCACAGAGTACCTTAGTTGAATCACTTCCCTTCTCTGGACCTGTTTACTTGGAAAATATTTTCCTTACCTCTCACTGATTAAAGCAGAAGAGTTTTTGGGAATCCATTCAAACGGTATTGGAGACATTCAAGGTAACTCCATCAAAGAAATTTCTTATAGAACTGGGAGATGCCCTGTTTGGGCATAGGAGAGGGCAGGCTGAGAAATTCTACTCCAGATCGTCATAAGTCTGGTGCCCCAGAGATTGAGAAAGAGAAAGGTTTTTCAAGTGTGGGGAGGATAAAATTGAAACAGGGTTTGGTGCTGGATCACCAAATAGGTAGACAATAGTCAGACTAGGACACTAGCAAACAGATACACCAAAATAAATAAATAAACAAATAAATAAATAAGAAGAATTTATTTTTTTATTTTTATTTTTGAGAGACACAGAGAGGAGCATGAACAGGGGAGAGGCAGAGAGAGGGAGACACAAAATCCAAAGCAGGCTGCAGGCTCTGAGCTTTCCACACAGAACATGATGCGGGGCTTGAACTCAGGAACTGTGTGACCATGACCTGAGATGAAGTCAGATGCTCAACTGACTGAGCCACCCAGACACCCTCAAAAAAGAATTTTTAAAAACAACCTGATACTTTGTGTTAAAAATAAAACAAAATAAAAACCTCCAAAATAATCATCATGAGGAAAATTGCAGAATTACACTCATTATATACTCAGTATGCTTATTTTTTGTTTTTTGTTTTTTTTTATTTTTTTACTTTTTTTTCAAGTTGTTATCTGAATTCCAGTTAGTTATAATACAGGTGTACATTATAGTAATTCAACACTTCCATAAAACACCCAGTGCTCATCACAACAAGTGCACTCCTTAATCCTTATCATCTATTTAACCCATCTTCCCCACACTGTTCTTCTGGTAACCATCAGTTTGATCTCTATAGCTAAGAGTCTATTTCTTGGTTTGCCTCTCTTTCTCTTTTTTTCCATTTGATCATTTGTTTTGTTTCTTAAATTCCACATATTTGATACATATGGGAAGGAAAGACTCTTAAAGTTATGTCTTCCTTGCTTGTTGTTTTGGCCTCCACAGCTCCCACTGCATGTGGCTTAATCCAATCAATGCAAGAAATGCAGGTGTCTCATCACCCTCCTTCTAAGCCCAGCTCAAGGCTAGCTTTGTCACTTTCTCTTTTTTTCCCCTCCAGAGTCAATCTCAGAAAGCTTTGTCGCTTTTATCAACCTAACATTTGGTCCATGTGCTTGCTGCAAGCAAACACTAATCATGGGGGAAGTTACTTCAAGATATTTTGTCCTTCCTCCTGACTCCTTGAAAATCAATTGAAAAGTGCACCAAGTGACTAATATGGTTCATTCAATACTGGGGTTTGAGAAGACTATTAAATGGAGGTGGGGACTCTAGATAATTTATTCATTTGTTGAAGGAAGAGGTAGTACAAGGCTCTTGTCAGATGGTTTTGGTGTCCAAGAGCCCTAACTTTAAGGAAGTTCTTATTTAAGTCAAACTTAATTTCTTCCACTGAAATTTCAGCTCATTTACATTTGGTACTTCTTAATTTAAAAAGTTCATCAATTCTTTTCTTTTTCTTTTTTAGAGGAGAAGAAGCATATTATATTAGAAAGAGCTTTACTCTGCCAAAGTATCCCTGAAAGACCAAAGCCAAGATCCTTCCTTGTTCTTAGTGTCAATTTCCTCATCTGTAAGTCAAAGAAAACAATATTTTACTAAAAGGATTGTTGTACCATTTAATTGTGAAGCATCTACGGAAAAGGTAGGCACCAGTTTCTGACATATACTAGGTGTACTCAACACAGTTTTCTCAATTCCATATCCTATGATGATAGCACAAGTATCAGAATACCACAACCCAGATTTTCTGACTTCCAATCCAGTGTAGGAACAGTGATTATGATCATACTTCTATGAATATCTGATCTACAAAAGACTAAGAAGACTAAGAAATACGAGTCTTTTGTAGAAAGAGGAGAAAAGGAGAAAAATAGAGTTATTAGCCTTGAAAGCTGAGTAAAGGAGACTGGACAGATGCATAAATCAATAAGTCATGAGAAGCCTCTGGAATTCTTGAGTTGTTGAATGACAGGGTGAATATAATGAACAATCACATGTCCGAATCTCCCCTCAGAGTTTCCGAAAGGTGATGCAGAACCCATGAATAAAAAGTTGCTCTCCGTCCCCCAGCCAGGATGGGCACGTTAACTGTTTCTAAAAAAGAGACCTCCTTCCAGAGCCCTCAGCCCAGTAATCTTTATCAGCTTCCCCTGTTCTCATTGGCTGTTATCTTAAGAGCGTTTTCCTTCTCCTCCCTTCCATGACCTCTCTTTACTTTTGTGGGGATAAGTACCTCTCACTGAACTTTTATCTGGCATTTTTACTCACGGGAAAGTCCATATACCATATTATGTATTTCTATTTCTGCTATTGGCCAAGGTTTGGCAGTTCTCATTTACAAGGCTGGGATGTGCCAGGCCAAAGACAGTGGGAGAGCCAGAACTGCTCTTGTAATTCTGGAATCTTCAAAGACCAAAGCTAGGAGTACCCTTAATAAATGATCTATGTCAATACTTTCATGCTAAAGATGAACAAATGAAGCATGGAGAAAATACTGTAGTAGGAAATGGTAAGAGAGACTCACCTAAAGTCACACAGAGCCTATATATCAGAGCCCGGGTCTCCAAACTCCCATCCCAGTACCATTTTCACTACACCAAGTTTAACTCTTGAGGTGTTTCTCTGTCCATTGTTTTCACTCCCACTTTTGGTTTCCCTCTATCAGTTCCCCTTCAGGGAAACATTTTAGTTACACTACTATCCCCCTCACACCTAACTAAAAAACACCATGAACTCGTCCCTTTATTTGATTTTCTCCTAGTCTAGGTATTCAGACTTAAGTGATTTTAACTATTCCTCCTACCACAATTGGGAGCCAAGAGCAGATAAGCATATCTCTAACTTGATTCCTGGGTTTCATCTTCCAGGGCTAGCTGTAAACACAATACCAGCCAAAGAAGCAGCAAACAAGAAACTGTCAATCTAAAATGTCCTAGCACAAGTCTCAATGAAAATATTTCCATCTACCTTGGGACAGGAAACTGGCTGCTTGTTTACAGGACTGGCCTAAGAAGAAAGAGAATGAGAATAGTTGTGAAGCCAAAAAGACGTCAAAGAACCATCTGTTTTGAGTGTCTCAAAACCCAGGCTGAATATTTTGGTCACTGTGTGCCATGGCTTCAGATTTCAAACCTGGCCATTGTGGCTCTACCAAAAAAATGTTCTCAGTGGGAAAGGGGGATAGAAGGATAGCTAATCTTGGTGGAGTGAAACATCCTCCAAAGTTGGTGTCCTGGACCCATATGCCCTGTTGTTACAGAAACTACTCAACACGTTGGAAGACTTCTGCAAAGGAGACCCCATTAGATCACTTCATTATAGAGTATACACTTAAACATTTTCCTAGCCCGTGTTCCAGGAATTATAAAACTGGGCAATTAAGATTGTCTTCAAAGGCTGGAATTGTAATCAGCTCCATGTGAGGAGGCAAAGGGGTGGCATCAGTTGGTGAGACGATTTTATTTGGTAAGTAAATCCAACATTAATAACGAGAACAAAATCTGGGCATCTTAAAGATGTGGATGGGTGAGGAAAGCCAGGCTTAACTACAAGGGAGTCTATTGAATGTTGCCCTTAGTTGGGGAAGAGTAGCTATAGAGTGCTAAGCCAAAATGTAGTTTGCCTTGCATAACAGTCTAGCTCACAGACATAGGTTTACTCCATGGAACCTGAGGATGAGCCTCAAGATCCCAGATCTTCCTCTCACACTGACTGACTTGGAGAACGTGGACTATGTCCTAACTCTCTGTATGCTTCAGTGTCCTCATCTGTATAATGGGAGGGGATCTAATTAGATCATAATCCTTCCACTTCTAAATTGTTATGCATGATTTTCTGTGGGAAACCTAGTCCTGTTTTTTACCCACAGTAAATAATGTTTGTGATGGAGTATTACATATATCAAAAAGAATGAAGTCTTGCCATTTGCAACTATGTGGATGTAACTGGAGGGTATTATGCTAAGTGAAATTAGTCAGAGAAAGACAAAAATCATATGACTTCACTCATATGAGGACTTTAAGAGACAAAACATATGAACATAAGGGAAGAGAAACAAAAATAATATAAAAACAGGGAAGGGGACAACACAGAAAAGACTCGTAAATATGGAGAACAAACTGAAGGTTCCTGGAGGGGTTATGGGAGGGGGGATGGGCTAAATGGGTAAGGGGCACTAAGGAATCTACTCCTGAAATCATTGTTGCACTATATTCTAACTAATTTGGATGTAAATTTGAAATAATAAATTTTAAAAAAAGTTATAAAAAAGAGAATGTGTGTGATGGCAGGAATTAAACTACTGTGACACTCCAGTTTAGACAATTTCTGGCTGTGCCAGAAACTGCTTTCAACTCTTATTCTGTAAAGTTCTGTTTCCAAAGACTTGTTAGAAATTCCTTAAGCCCCGGATGTCCATGCCAGGGTCAGCAAGGTTCTCTTTTGTTCTGATATTATTCCAAGTTTTTTTTTAATGGGACTTGGAAGCAGAATTTCAATAATTTTTAATCATATGCAAAAATTGTTTGGCTTCGTTTTGTCTACATTCCCCACTTTCCATTTTATTAATCCACATTAATTTACATTTGCTTTAGTTTTCTGTACAAGAGAATTATCTTAAGACATGACTCTCCAAAGTCTTAGTTGCCTGGTAATAGGCAGATTGCATCAGGCAGAAGGAAGATGTCTTTACCACCCCTCTTTCCCCCAAGGAATAGAAAAAAGAAAAAGGATTCAAAGTGAGTTGACACTTGAAAAAAAAAATAAGAAAGGCATTTTCTGCACAGGAAAAAGATTGGAATGTGGTAGCAACCACTTAGGGGCTTCAGAAACCAATGAGCACTACAGTTAGGTTAGTGTCAATAGTGGCACACAGCGTCCAATCAACTCAGTGGGACCAGCTACATCAATATGTGTGCTAAGCCCAGAACTAGGACAGTCAACCATGCCAATTTATTCTGCTTTGATTAGATCATACATAATGATATATAATCAGTTATGGGATCCATACACTTAGTATTTTTTTTTCTGAACATAAACATATATTCATGGTAAATAATTTGGAATATACATAAAAACATAAAGAAAAAATAAACATATAATTGCCAAATACCACTCTTAAAGTGCTGGTGAATTTCCTTTTCCCTATATTTAATTTGTATTGTATAATATATAATTTGTGTGTGTGTATTTTGCTTTTTACAAATTTAAGATCATAAAGTACATTTAATTTGTTGTAATGGCTTTATAACAAGTTTTTCATTGAACATATTTTAAACATTTTCCCATGTTGATAGTTTTCAAAATCATGATTTTAACAGCTTAATAGTACCAGTGCATTTAACTGATTCTTTACTATTGAGCATTTAGATTACTTACAATTTTTCACAACTACAAATAACATTACAATGAGAAGTCTTGTATATAAATCTGTTTTCATTTATGATTATTTCCTTTGGATGTTTTCATAATTTTTTAATGTTTATTTTTGAGGGAGAGAGAGAGAGAGAGATCATGAGCAGTAGAGGGGCAAAGTGACAGGGATACACAGAATCTGAAGCTACAGGCTCTGAGCTGTCAGCACAGATCTTGACATGGGGCTTGAACTCATGAACCATGAGATCATGATGTGAGCTAAAGTCAGACACTTAATGGACTGAGCCACCCAGGTGTTCCTGAATGTTTTTTATAAAAGTAGAGTTACTGGGTTAAAAGAGCTTGAATATTTATAGGCTAGAGAAAGTAACAGAATCTATTATGACAGCAGCTGGAATTTAGTTCTACCTTTTATTTATCAAGCCCTGTGCTAGTTACTTGGAAAACAAAATAAATCAAATCTTATATTTGCCTTCAATAAACTCCCAGTCTAAGGGTGAAACACATGAGTAAACAATTTTAATACAGTATATTACTGTTATAAGGCAAATATGCACTGAGCAAAGGGAAACCTGAAAGGTGATAAGGCCAAAACAAAGGAAAATGGAGGTGACTCCTAAAATAGGTTTGGAAAGTTAAATGCAGACTAGGTTGAGCCTTCTTAAGGCCTTGTTGATGTGGGTCCCATATTAGTTGAGCCTTTTCCAGGAAATAAAGGCAGCAATGAACTTAAGCCACCCAGAAAACCTGCCATAGGCCCATAGGAATAATAAAACAAAAGGACAGGAAAAACATCAACAGCTTGGAGTGGATCCATATCCAAAGCAGAAGTAGTATGGGAATAGAGATGTTAAATAACGTCCACATTAGTTGTGCTCAAGTTGTGAGAATTTGGGGCTAGATAAGGTCCTCTTTGGGCTTGAGGTATTGGTTTTGAGCCTTAAGTACACCAAAGAGTGAAGACTGCACTTCTACAAAATATCAGAGTAAATAGACCCTTTTGAGTACCTTTAAAAGTAGGATATGGCCTGAACAAGCTGGAAGATCTCATGACCATTAGCAAAGGGAGAGGGAAAATGTGAGGAAGCCTGCATGTGATAAAGGCTATAGATCATGGATGGTTGTCAACGTTTTATCTTCTGCTCCCAGATTTTCACAATTACCACCACTTTTCCACCATCATCATGTTGCTTCATCCAGCATCTACAAATGCTCTATTCATTTCTTTGGAAACATTTATGCAATCCGTAAATGTGTATTTGTCTGCAGATCTACTTGTTCAACGGTTATCTCTCACACTGCATTGGAAACTCTCTATAGGTAAGGAATGTTGTTGAACTCTCTATTTATACCACTACTTGCACAACTATAGGCACAAAAGCAGCTTTCCTTTAGTGTTTATTGAAGAAATTAATTATGTCCATGGTCCCATAACCCCCCCAAAGAAGCTAGAGTGCCAGTGTCTTAGAAGGAACATACCAGAGCTTATAAATTATGGAACACAACTTTTTGAAATGGTTGTTTTCTCAGTTATTTTTGATTAGTATTTTGACATGTATCCTGAAGCACAAAAACAAACAAAAACCATTAAATATGAACTTTTACCTAAGACATAAACATCAGATTGTCTCAACTTATCCTTGATCCCTTTTCCATCTTTGGGCCTTCTCACACCTGTGGATAGGGTGAAGAAAGGAGACAAGGTGAGGGGTGAAATGATAAACAGAAATAGGGTTTCTGTGAAGGATGGGTGAGAAGTGGGATAAAGTAAGAATAAGAGGTGGAATAAAGGTGAAGGATGTCTTTCATATGCACTAACAATAGTGTTTTTACATGTTGAAACCTGTGTCTAAATGTTCTGTTTCATTGTCGTGATAGCTTAGAGGGGGATGCCTGGTCATTTTCACCTGTGCCAGAAGACATATTCTGAGGCTGAGGCAGGGCTTGAGGGAAAGTCTTGAAGGACAATAAGAGTATAGGCTTTCCTAAGGTGGTTTTTCGTGGGATAGGACACCTTATACAGAGTCTGGTCTTTCCTGATTCTTCATAAACATTACCAGTTCCTGACTATTATCTAAGACCAATCAGAACTGCATCCACTTAAATTAAAGCTTATTCCCTGTAATAATATATACTCCTACCATGAGATCATTAATAAGGTTAACATAAATGATTGAAAATAGTGCAGTCTCATCTTTATCTTTAAGATAAAATGTAGTTGAATGGGAAAAGTGGCACACTCTAGTCCAAATGCTGCACTTCAAATCCTAACTCCATCACTTCAATTCACCTCTATGAGCTTTGGTTCCTCATCTGCAAACAAGCTAATAGTATCTTCCTCTTATTTTTGTAAGGATTAATTTAAATGAAACAATGTCTAAAATATCTGTAGCACAAATCTAGTATCAAAATTGGTTTTATGATTATTTTAATCCCTCTGCTGTCATTAATGAATCGGTTTAAACCCAGAATGAAGTCAGTTTTTTATGAGTAAAATTTCAATTTCCAGTAGGAAGCTAAATAAGTTATGTGAGTATGCGATGGGATCAGGAAGTAGGATGGCATAGATGACCTATATAAAGGGGGTAGTTGGCCCAGAAGTAAGCAAATGGGCAGAGAATCCTTATCAACCTCCAACCTTGGCTTTTTTTTTTTTTTTTTTTTTTTTTTGGTCACAACTTTGTACACCGTCTCTTAACAGATAAAACACCAGATTTCTATTATTTTGGGCCATACAGAGTGAAGCCGCTCTACTATCTGTAAGATTAGGGTGTGGAAATGAGATGCTTTAAGTTTTCTACAGAATTATGTTTGGGTGTTGCCACATAAAAGCCTAACAGTAAATAATTAAGGCAGGGCTTAAGTTTATGTGTCCAGTTATAACTTCCCAACACCAAAAATTCAGTTTGAAGAGTAAGAAATATGCTTTTGTATATATGACACAAAGAAACTTGTTTGAATTTTATTTTTGTCTGAATGATATTTTGATTCTGTAAGCCTAAATCTTGATTTAAGTTAAAAAAGTAAAAATAAAAAACACTGGAGACCCAAGATATATGGGTTGTAATCCTGTCTTTTTCAGTGACCTTGAATTACTTCCCCTTAACATTATCTATAAAATGGGCATAGGAAGAAACTATCTAAAATAATTATGTATATATATAGATATAGATATAGATAGATAGATAGATAGATAGAATATATATATGTATATATATATATATATATATATATATATATGTATATAAGAACAAAGCATCAGTGAACTGCAGGACTACTTCAAGTAGCCATAAATGCATGTAATTAGATTCCCTGAAGAAGATAAGGGATGGAGGATACAGAAAAATATTTAAAGAAATATGGCTGAAACTTTTCAAAAAATGATGAAAACTGTAATAGCTCATTTCCCAGAAGTTTAACCAACCCAAAATACAGATATAAAAATAAACCACACCAAAACACATCATAATCAAATTGCCTAAAACCAGTGGTATAAAAATCTTAAAAGCAGCCAGAGAATAAAGACAGATTACATGCAGAGTAAGAAAGAAAAGTTTGACACGACAAATAAAAATTAAAAAAGCTTGACATGAGATTTTTTTCAATCAGAAGCAATGTGAGAAGGAAAACGTTTAAAATACTCAAAGAAAAATACTGTCACCTAGAATTCTTCACACAGCAAAAATACATATTAAAAAAAAAAGGTGAAATAGACACTTTCAGATATATAAAAGCAGAAAGAATTCAGAGTAAGCAGACCTGCCTCTAAGAAATGTTAAAGTATATCCTTTCAACTGAATATTTACAGTGTCAGATGGAAACCTGGGTTTACATAAAAGAACACATATATAAAAATATTTTCATCTAATTATCTAAACCAGCTTTTAATGACCATGACAGCAAAAATCATCTCAAACAGATTGCATAAACATATATGTGATCTCCCTGGCAATCATAAAATCAAAAACCACTTCTTTGAGTATCATGTTACATATACATGAAATTAGGCCAAACACTAGAATACATAATGATAATGGTTTGAAACTGTTAGAGTAATTAATTGAAACTTGACCTTCGAATTGATATTACTTTAAAAAAAAATAATAATGCAAGGAGTCCACTTGTTCCCTCTTTTCTCTCGTTCTGCTCTGTCATGCCCTGCTCTGAAGCGACACCCACCATCACCCCCAGAAAGCGGCCTCCGCCTGCGGAGGACGCCAAGCGGTCCTGCTTTGTCCGGCTCTCTGAGCACGCCACCGCCCCGAGTAAGGAGTCCGCGCGGGCCTCGGGCTACGACCTGTACAGTGCCTATGATTATACAGTACCACCTATGGAAAAAGCCCTTGTGAAAATAAACATTCAGATAGCTCTTCCTTCTGGGTGCTGTGGAAGAGTAGCTCCCCGTTCTGTCTTGGCTGCGAAACACTTCATAGATGTAGGAGCTGGCATCATAGATGAAGATTAGAGACGAAATGTGGGTGTTGTACTATTTAATTTTGGCAAAGAAAAGTTTGAAGTCAAAAAGGGTGATCGAATTGCACAGCTTATTTGTGAACGGATTTTTGATCCAGAAATAGAGGAAGTTCAGGTTTTGGATGACACTGAAAGGGGTTCAGGAGGATTTGGGAAGAATTAAAACTTATGCCAAGAATAGAAAATGAGAAAACATAATTTTCTTAAAAATAGTCTTTGCTTAAAAAAATAAAAATAAAATTTAAAAAATTAAAAAAAATAATGCAATAATTATGTAGAAACATATAAATGTTCTTACTCTTTCACCTGATAGCTATCATCCTATAAATTTAGGCAAAGAATGTAAGCCAATGAAAAAATATATATAAATGCATTAATTTGCTCATTTTAGTACTATTTAAAACAATGTCCAATAATACATGTAGTAGATTATGATATACACCCTGGATAAAATATCAGTTATTCATTAAATCTATAATTAGCAAGAGTGTTTAGCAAACATGGTAAATTCTTATAAGGTTCATTGATTGAAACATATAAAATGAAACTTTTCCTATAATCACAACTATATAAAAATGATATTTGTGGGTAAGGATGTAAGAAAGCAAGAAAAAATGGAAATTTGAGTTGTCAGAATAACAGTGGGTTTGAGGTGGGTTATTTTTCTTGTTTTTTTATTAATGTTGTTTTGATTTTTTTATATTCAAAATAAAAGTAGTAAAACTGTCCCCAGGTTTTCATAAGAAATAATGAGATAATGATTACTCATGAAAGTCCTTGTATATTTGCTAAAGGTATATTCTTCCATTTTAAACTGATATGCTTGATTTATTTAAAGTTATTTAAATATAATCCTCATGTAATTAAATTAATAAAAAGGTATTATCTGGAGAATTGTATTAGTGGTATTCAAACTATTATTCTGTATTAATTTTGCAGAACAAACATAAAAAATAAAAGATGAGCTAAGCATGTGATCTCTGGGATGATAAATAGAACATCTCTAAAAATCTGCTGTTCTATAAAGCCATTTAAAGCACTAGCAAAATTGTAAAAATCAATATTTTTTTTAAGAATTCTATTACTAAGCAAAGCTTTGCAGCAACCCAAGGAGAATTTTTTCAATAAAAGAACAATCCAGAAAAAGAAGAGAGATGAAAGAGCAAATATTTTTTGAAGAAATAATTACCAAATCTTCTCAAATTTGATTAAAAGAATTAAATTATGGGGCGCCTGGGTGGCGCAGTCGGTTAAGTGTCCGAGTTCAGCCAGGTCACGATCTCGCGGTCCGTGAGTTCGAGCCCCGCGTCAGGCTCTGGGCTGATGGCTCAGAGCCTGGAGCCTGTTTCCGATTCTGTGTCTCCCTCTCTCTCTGCCCCTCCCCCGTTCATGCTCTGTCTCTCTCTGTCCCAAAAATAAATAAACGTTGAAAAAAAAAGAATTAAATTATACATTCAAGAAATTCAACAAAGTCTAAGTTGGACAAAGAGGTCCACACCTATGTATGTAATAGTCAAACTGCCCAATGACAGAAAGAGAAAAGAAAGCAGCAAGAGAAAAATTACTAATCACATACAAATAATTCTCAAATATTTAATAGCTGATTTCTGTTCAGAAAACTTGGAGGCCAAAAGAAAGTAGTATGACATATTTAATGAACTTAAAGGAAAAGGAAAAGACTGGCAGTGAAAAACTATATCCCACAAAACTATCCTTCAAAACATCGAGAAAAAATTTAAACATTCCCAGATAAACAAACAAACAAACAAAAAAGAATTATAGTTAGAGACCTATCTTACAAGAAATACTGGAAAAAATAATGTTTAAAACAGTTTAGTTTAAAAGGGTTGGAAGCATATCGAATATGGCCCTGAACATGATGCCATTAAATTAGAAATATATAGGAAAAAATATTTGGGGAATTCACAAATATGTGGAAATTAAACAACACACTTCTCAATAACCAATTGTCCTAATAAGAAATCACAAAGGAAATTAGAAAATACTTTGAAATGCATGAGATAGAAAACACAAATACCAAAACATACAAGATGTAGGTAAAACAGTGCTTAGCAGGAAATTTATAGTCTCGAATATTTTAAAATAAAGCAGAAATTAAGCCATTTCAAGATATACCAGAACACAGAAAAATGTTACTAGAAGATGTATGAGAATTGCTAAAGATAATCTTTCAGGCAGGAAAGACAGGGCACTGGACAGAAACTCAAACCTGTATGAAAAAATAAAGGGCACTGATAAAGGTAACTACATAGACCAATAGAAAGAGTATAAAATAAATTTCATTTGTAACTTTATTCTTCTATGTTTTTAAAAAGACATTACCATTAAATAATAAGCAACAAGATGTGTTAATAGTCTATTTAAAAGCTTAATGTGTATGATAATAATAGCATAAAAGGAAGGATGGGGGAATGGAGGTGTATTGGAGCAAAGTTTTTAAATAAAATGTCAAAATAAAATTAATTCAATGCAAACTAGATTGTTTCAAGCTAAGAATTTAACCAGGGCAACCACTAAGAAAATAACTCAAAACTTATTTGAAAACTTTAAATCTGCAAAGGAAATTGAAAATCACGTTTCCTAAATTTCCTTAATCATAATAATCATCTGGAATATTTGTAAAAATAAAAATGTTTGTATTCACTGGCTTATTCCAGGCCCACTCTATTAATTAGTAGAATTAATCTCCAGCACTCCCAAGTGATTCTTATCACAGAAATGTGGTTTTAAAAACACTACTGCACAAAATCAGTTACTTTAAACTTTTATTAATTATTGAAAAATTAATGGTGACCTCACTCATTTGTACCTTGGCCCACAGATTCTGAGTTTGGGAGATAATTGTGAAATGATTGTTTTCCAAATAAATATGCTATTTTTTGTTTGGATAAATAAATAAATAACTAAATAAAAATCAATTAATTAAAAAATAGAATGGTACACTACAAAATACCTGTTTAATCAAAAAGAAGTCAGCAACAGAAAAATAGAACAAAAAAGAAATAAAACATATAGAATATAAATAATAGAATGACAGATATAAGGCCAACACTGTCAGTAATTACATGAAATTTTAATGAATTTAACACACCAATATAAAAGTGAGAATGGCAGAATGGATTTTTAAAACACCACACAACCATAAAAAAATAAAAACAGCATACAACTATAGGCTGTTTATAAGACACAGTTTAGATTTATTGTTGAAAGTAAAAGGTTGGGAAAAGTTATACCATGCAAACAGTAACAAAAAGAAAGCTGGAGTGGCTATACTAATAATATAAAATAAGCTTTAACACAAAAATTAGTTTTTAAATGTCTATTTATGTATTTTTGAGAGACAGAGAGAGAGAGATTGAGCATGAGCAGAGGAGGGGCAAAGAGGGAGACAGGAGACAGAGAATCTAAAGCATGCTCTGCACTCCCAGCGCAGAGTCCAACACGGGGCTAAAACTCAGGAACCACAAGATCATGACCTGAGACAAATGAAGAGTCAGATGCTTAATTGACTGAGTCACCCGGGCACCCCCAAAATTATTATATATAGTAAAAGACATACTGTAATGATAAGGGAAATGAGTTCCTCAGAAAGATATAACAATTGTAAGCATAGGTGCGACTAACAACATAGTCTCAGATTGCATGAAGCAAAAACAGACACACTGAAAATAGAAATAGACAATTCACCAGCAGGAGTTAGAGAATTATATATCTCGCTTGCAATAATAGGATACAATAACTAATCAGAGATTTATAAGAAAATTGAAGATTTGATTAGCATTATAATCAAGCTAGACTTAATGTATAGAATATTTAAAACAAACAAATATAATACAAAATATTTCCAGACACACATGAAACATCATTAATGATATACTATATGAAGGACCATAAAAATATATTCAATAAAATTAAATTTATTGAAATTATAAAATCACAGTGTCCAATCACACTGAAATGATATTAGAAATCATTAATAAAAGAGAACTTGAACAACTGCACAAATATGAGGAAATTAAACAACACTGTCCAAATAACAAATGGGTCCGAGAGGAAATCACAAGGGAAATAAGAAAACACCTTGAGAAATAAAAACAAAGCTACACAACAATCTTTTGGAATAAAGCTAAAGCAATGGTCAGAGGCAAATTTATAGCTGAAAATGCCTATATTAAAAAAGAAAATTGATATCAAATCAAAAACCTATCATCTCACATAAAGAAACTATTAAAAGAAGAACAAACTAAATGCAGAGCAAGCAAGATAAAAGTAATAAATATTATAGTGGAGCTAATAAATAAAATAAAGAAGGGGTGCCTGGGTGGCTCAATTGGTTAAGTATCCGACTCGATTTTGGCTCAAGTTATGATTTCATGGTTCATGAATTCATGCCCATCATCGGGCTCCCTCTCCCTCTCCTGCTAGCACACGTGCTCTCTCTCTCAAAATAAATAAACTCAAAATAAAATGAAGAACAGAGAAACAATGGAAAATATCAGCAAAACTGTAAGTTGCCTTTAAAAAATCAACAAAATTGACAGATCTTGAGCTAGAATGATCATAAAAAAACAGATTAGATTCAACTTATCAAAATCAGGAATGAAAGAGAAGACATTATTACCAACCTTAAAAAAAATAAGAAAATACTATGGACAATGATATGCGAAAAATTAGATAAATTAAATGAATGAACAAATACCTAGGAACATAAAAACTACTGAGCTAACAAATGAAGATATAGAAAATCTGAATAAATATTTAACAAGTTAAGATATTCATTAAGAAAAAAATGATATTCATTAAGTAAATCAAAATAGATCACAAACAAAAGCCTCACCCAGATGACTTCACTGGTGAATACTACCAAAAATTCAATTAATACAAATCTATTACAAACATTTACAAAAAAATGAAACATCTTCTAACTTTCTATGTGAGGCTAGTATTACCCTGACATCAAAACCAGGAAACACAAGAAAAAAAGACAACAGACCCACATCTCTTATTAAAATAGATGCAAAATTCTTCAACAAAATACTAAGAAACTGGATAGAACCACTTATTAATATGCTTACTCACTAATGCCACGAGGAATGAAAAGTTGATTCAATATATGAAAACCAAACAATATTGCACACAATATTAAGATAATAAGGGAGTAATTATCCCAATAGAGAAAATAAATTTTACAGGATAAAAAAAATTTGTTCTTAGGAATGGAAGGGAAATTTCTCATCTTGATAAAGTATACCTAGACTATTTTGAATATCTGGAAATTATGAAATTGGAAAGTACAATAACTGAAATGAAAAACTCAATAAACAGACTCAACATGATTTGAATGAAGGAAGAATGAGTAAATTTAAAGACAGGTTAATTAAGATTATTCAGTTTGAGGAAGAGAGAAAAAAGAAGAAAACTAAACAGAATCTTAGAAACCCATAGGACACCATCAAAACATCAACATACATGTATTGGAATTCTCATAAGGAGAGTAATAAATGGAGGATATAGAAATGTTCCCAAATTTATTGATGTACACATCCAAGTAGTCTTAAAAAAAATGTCTAGTGGGATAAAATCAAAGAGATTTACAACTAGACACATAATAGTCAAGCTACCAAAATGCAAGAATTCTTGAAAGCAGTTAAACAGAAGTGACTCATCACATGCAAAAGATCTTCAGAAAGAATAGCAGCTTATTTCTCATCAGAAATCATAGAGATCAGAAGACATTAGAATGACATATTTACTTAAAAATGTCAATATAGAATTCTGGGGACACCTGGATGACTCAGTTGGTTGAGTGTCTGACTCTTGATTTCAGTTAGGGTCATGATCCCACAGTCTTTGAATCAAGACCTGTGTTGGACTTCAGGCTGTGCGTGAAAGCCAGCCTAAGATTTTCTCTCTCCCTCTGCTCCTCTCCCCCACTCACACTCTATTTCTCTAAAAAAACAAACAAGCAAACACACAAAAAAACAAACAAAAAAACTAGACAATGGAAAAAAATAATTCTATACCCCCAAAACTATCCTTCAAAAATGAAAAATAAAAAGTCAACTGGGCAGCTGGGTGGCTCAGTTGGTTAAACATCCAACTTTTGATTTCAGCTCAGGTCATGATCTCATGGTGCATGAGACTGAACTCTACATTGGGCTTCACACTGACAGCATAGAGCCTGCTTGAGATTTTCTTTCACTCTCTCTCTCTGCCCCTCCCCTACTCTCTCTCTCTCAAAATAAACTTTAAAACAAAGAAGTCAACCAAGATGGCAAAATAAGAGGTACCTGAGCCCGCCTCCCACAAATACACCAAATGCACCACTACATACTGAAAAGAGATCCAAAATTAGCTCAGTGGCTCATACACGCTGATAAAATGCCCACAATAAAACAGGTAAATGGCTACGATACATTCGAGCCATGAACATTAGCCATGGTACGACACCATACCACCAGGAGGGAATCTTCAACTCCGAAGTTCTCTCTGTGGAGTGAAGGGTTTGGACCTCACCGATAGCCTTTAACTTTTAAGACTCACACCCAAGGTCTCATCCAAGGGACCTATGTCTGAAATACAACTGGGCTTATGTCCACAAGAGAATATCAATCAGTTCTTAATGGATGTGCAAACATTTGCCATAGTGATCGCTTCAGAACTCAGCATGGAGGGAGTAGGCAAAAATGGTCATCTCCTAGTCTATCCCTGAAAGAAGTTTATCTACATATTTTAGAAACAGCTGGCTGAGGGTCAGGTTCTCAATTTAGCATACATCTAGGTGCTGGTCGAGATCCTCCCTGGAGAACGGGGAAGACGGTGGATACTTTCCTTGCCTTCTGTCTCCAGCCTGCTCCAACAATAAAACCAAGTCACCAGTATGTCCCTGGACAGAGGTTACATGGGTGTCTGAAACCCCAGATTTTATGTATACTGCTCATGGAATGAGCCTCTGGGTAGCCTGGCTCTGATAGCCAATAGAGTTTGCATTTACAAGTCCAATAGGACTGTAGAAAGGAAAAAAAAAAAAAAAAACAAAACACGTGCAGGAGTACTGCCTACTCAACAGATATATAATTGAGCCCAGCACAGAGGGAGCAAAGAAGCTCATTTCAAAGTTTCTCCCTGGAAAGGGCTTAACAGCATATTTTCTCATCTACTGTCTGAGAGTCCAGCTTTTAATCAGCTTGCATCTAAATGCTAACTTCAATCATCCACTTTGGGAAAACCATGGGTCTTGACACACCCTCAAATACTAGGAGCCAGTAAGAACAAAGAAGTTGGCCTGGACAATCACAAATGTTCAAGAGACAAATAGAAGCTCAGATTCAGCTGATATGACAAAGTTCATTTCTTACAGGACACCACTCTGTGAATACTGGGAGAAGTGGGCATTTTATGTTAATGCACAGACCAACAGACAGTGAAGGAAAATGAAAAAAAAAAAAAAGGAATTTGTTCCAAACAAAAGAACAAAATAAACCTCCAGAAACAGATCTTAATGAAATGAAGGTAAGTGATTTTACTGGAAGAGTTAAAAGTAACAGTCATAAAGGTGTTCATTGAGGGCAGAAGAACAATATATAAACAAAGTCAGAAATTCAACAAAAATAAAATATTAAAAAAAGTATCAAACAGAAATCATAGAGCTGAAGAATACAATAATTAAACTGGAAAATTCAAGGGGCGCAAGGGTGGCTCAGTCAGTTAAGTGTCTGACTTCAGCTCAGGTCATGATGTCATGGTTTATGACTTTGAGTCCCCCATCAGGCTTTGTGTTGACAGCTCAGAGCCTGAAGCCTGCTATGGATTCTGTGTCTCCCTTTCTCTCTGTTCCTCCCCTGCTCATTCTCTCTCTCTCTCTCTCTCTCCCAAAAATAAATAAATAAATAAATAAATAAATAAATAAATAAATAAATATTTTTTCTTTTAAAAGCTGGAAAATTCAATAGAGGAGTTCAACAACAACTAGATCAAGTTTACAAAAAGATCCATGAACTCCAAATCAGGAAAGTGAAACTCATCCAAACAAAAAAACAAAAATAAAATAATGGAAATAGTTTAAGGTACTTATGGGACAACAATGAGTAAACCAATTTATGCACTATTGGGTTCCAAGAGGAAAGAGAAAGGGATAGAAAATTTATTCAAAAACAGACTAACAGAGAGATTGGGGCCAACATAGTGGAGATGTAGGGGGACTCATAGTCCCACGTCTCTCAAACAAAGAACTGTAGAAGCCAAAGGACTTTGAACACCAGACCTGGGAGGAAAAGATACTGAATCTACTAGAAAGAAAATGGGAAAGCTGGAAAAAAGATAGGTTGGTAACTGCGAACTGGAGGAGATATAAAAGGCTGCATGGGCAGGAGGGGAGGGACCCCCTTCTGCAGAAAGACAAAGGGAAGAGAAAGAGCGTGTAGGGAAGTGCAGGACCATAGCTGGACAGGAGAAAGACCTCGGATTGAGTGAGAGGGATCTGATCTCTAAAGCTGTGGGGCTTTCTTCTAATTTGGGCAGGCTCCCAGTTCGCGCACCTGGGGAGGTGGGGAGCCAGGCCTGGGTGCGGTGGTAGGTCAGAGGCTGAGTCTGCAGCTGGAGAAAGTGGTTCCCTCCCTGGAGGGCTTCGTGATAGCATAGAACCTGCCTGCGTCTGCCACCCCGGGTGCACTGGCTGGGCCCAGGGCTCAGTCTGCAGGTGGATAAGGCGGCCTTATCCCTGGAGTGCTGTGGAAAAAGAAAAAACCTGCCTGGGACCCCACCCCTGGGGCTCACCTCGAGGGCAGTGGCTCCCAGTCCGCAATAAAAGTCGGTCCTCCATGTAGTGCAGAGGCACAGACAAAGCCCACCGGGACCACACATCACTGCACTGAGAGGTGTTTCCCCAGCGCCAGAGCACAAGGAGCAGGAGCTCTAGGCCCATAGAGGAGGTAGGTCCACAAAACGCCAAACCACGCCCCCTTGTGCTGGGTAACTACAAATCCACCAGAGCAGCACAGACCTGCAGACACCTGCTACCTGTAAGTGATGCAACATTTCCTGGATTAATTCTAGGTCAATTTTGGATATATAGATATATTCTGCCCACCATTTCTCCTTCTCTCTTCCCTCCCCTAGGCTGGTTACTCTGGTTATTGGTCTGTCTAAACAGGCATATTTAATCCATTTTCTTGATACATGTTTTACACCTCCCTCACTACACTCCTTTCTCTCTCTCTGGAATAATCAAGCCATATAGTTTCTCTGTCTGGGTAATTTTATCTTCGATTATTTTTCTCTGCCTCCTTCTTTATTTTCCTTTCACTCTGTCTCGATTAAGCCTTTTAGTCTATCTGCCTAATCAACCTTTATTCCACCACAACCACACCCCCCACCTGCTTCTGTCATTTGTCTCTTTGTATTACTCTTCCATCAGCACTGCCTCCACCCTCTTCTTTGCTTGTAATCAGTGTTTTTGGGTTTTTTGTTTTTAGTCTTTAGGTTTTTGGTTTGGTTTATTTGATTGTGTTATTTGTTTGTGTGTTTGTGTGTTTTGTCTCCTGTTTGTCTATCTGTTTTCCTTTACAGGGCTACTCCAAAGAACAAATCAAAGCACACCTGATGGAGGATACAAAATATTACTATGACTAGGGTAATAAACTAACCAAAGTCACAACAACAGAGAGCAACAATCCCTGAAAAAAAAACACCTCCTGAAGGGCTGGGCCCTGGACAGTGTATGACCCTCCTTTAATATAGCAGTGCTCACAGGTGCAGAGCACACAAGCTTTTAATATGCATAAGGGACAGAAAACTAGCTAAAATGACAAAAAGGAAGAATTCTACTCAAAAGAAACTCCAAGAAGTAGCAACAGATATCGAATTTATCAAAACTGATTTAAGCAATATAACAGAATAAGAATTTAGAATAATAGTCATAAAATTAATCACTGGGCTTAAAAAAAAGCATAGAGGATAGCAGACAATCTATTACTGCAGAGATCAAGGGACTAAAAAACAGTCATGATGAATTGAGAAATGCTATAAATGAGGTGCAAAATAAAATGGAAGCGGCCATAGCATGGATTGAAGAGACAGAGGAGAGAATAGGTGAATTAGAAGATAAAATTATGGAAAAAGAGGAAACATAGAAAAAGAGAGATAAAAAATCTAGGAGTATGAGAGGAGAATAAGAGACATAAGTGAAGCAATCAAACAGAACAATATCCGTAACACTGGAATTCCAGAAGAAGAAGAGAAAGGGGCTGAAGGTATACGTCAGGAAAAAGTCTGGAAAACCTCCAAAAACATGGAGGTTAAAGAACACCCTACTAAAGAATGAATGGATTAACCAGGCAATCAGAGAAGAAATTAAAATATATATGGAAACAAATGAAAATGAAAATGCAACAATCCAAATGCTTTGGGATGCAGCGAAGGCAGTCCCGAGAAGAAAATACATTGCAATCCAGGCCTATCTCAAGAAACAAGAAAAATCCCAAATACAAAATATAACAGCACCCCTAAAGGAAATAGAAGCAGAACAGCAAAGACACCCCAAGCCCAGCAGAAGAAGAGAAATAAAAAAGATCAGATATAGAATCTAAAAAAAAACCTGTAGAGCAGATCAATGAAACCAAGAGTTGTTTTTTTTTTTTTTTTTTTTTTTTTTTTTTTTTTTTTCAAAAAATACACAAAATTGATAAACTTCTAGCCAGGTTTCTCAAAAAGAAAAAGAAGATGACCCAAGTAGAAAAATTATGAATGAAAATGGAATTATTACAATGGATGACTCAGAAATACAAGGTTTATCAGAGAATAATACAAGTATTATCAGAGAATACTATAAAAGATAGATGCCAAAAAAATGGACAACCTGGAAGAAATGGACAAATTCTTAAGCACACACACACTTCCAAAACTCAAACAGGAAGGAATACAACACTTGAACAGACCCATAACCAGCGAAGAAATTGAAACAGTTATCAAAAATCTCCCAACAAATAAGAGTCCAGGACCAGATGGCTTCCCATGGGAGTTGTACCAGACTTTTAAAGCAGAGATAATACCTATCCTTCTCAAGCTATTCCAAGAAATAGAAAGGGAAGGAAAACTTCCAGACTCATTCTATGAAGCCAGCATTACATTGATTCCCAAACCAGACAGAGACCCAGTAAATAAGAGAAGTACAGGCCAATATCCCTTATGAACATGGATGCAAAAATTCTCAAGATACTAGCAAATCGAATTCAACAGCTAATATAAAAAGAATTATCCACCATGATCAAGTGGGATTCATTCCTTGGCTGCAGAGATGGTTCAAAATTCGCATATCAATCAATGTGATACATCACATTAATAAAAGATAAGAACGTATGATCCTGTCAATCAATGCAGAAAAAGCATTTGACAAAATTCATCAACCTTTCTTAATAAAAACCCTCGACAAAGTCGGCATAGAATGAACATACATAAACATCATCAAAGCCATTTATGAAAAGCCCACGGCTAATATCGTCCTCAATGGGAAAAAACTGAGAGCTTTCTCCCTGAGATCAGGAACACGACAGGGATGTGCACTCTCACCGCTGTTGTTTCACACAGTGTTGGAAGTTCTAGAATCAGAAATCAGACAACAAAAGGAAATCAAAGGCATCAAAACTGGCAAAGATAAAGTCAAGCTTTCACTTTTTGCAGATGACATGATATTATACATGGAAAATGCGATAGACTCCACCAAAAGTCTGCCAAAACTGATACATGAATTCAGCAAAGTCGTAGGATACAAATTCAATGTACAGAAATCAGTTGCATTCTTATACACTAATAATGAAGCAACAGAAAGACAAATAAAGAAACTGATCCCATTCACAATTGCACCAAGAAGCATAAAATACCTAGGAATAAATCTAACCAAAGATGTAACAGATATGTATGCTGAAAACTATAGAAAGCTGTTGAAGGAAATCGAAGAAGATATAAAGAAATGGAAAAACATTCCATGCTCATGGATTGGAAGAATAAATATTGCTAAAATGTCAATACTACCCAAAGCTATCTACACATTCTATGCAATCCCAATCAAAATTGCACCAGCATTCTTCTCAAACCTAGAACAAGCAATCGTAAAATTTGTATGGAACCACAAAAGGCCCCGAATAGCCAAAGTAATTTTGAAGAAGAAGACCAAAGCAGGAGGCATAACAATCCCAGACTTTAGCCTCTACTCCAAAGCTGTACTCATCAAGATAGTATGGTATTGGCACAAAAACCGACACATAGACCAATGGAATAGAATAGAGACTCCAGAATTGGACCCACAAAAGTATGTCCAACTAATCTTTGACAAAGCAGGAAAGAATATTCAATGGTAAAAAGACAGTCTCTTTAACAAATTGTGCTGGGTGTACTGGTCAGAAACATGCAGAACAATGAAACTAGACCACTTTCTTACACCATATGCAAAAATAAACTCAAATGGATAAAGGACCTATATGTGAGACAGGAAACCATCAAAACCATAGAGGAGAAAGCAGGAAAAACCTCTCTGACCTCAACCGCAGCAATTTCTTACTTGACACATCCCAAAGGCAAGGGAATTAAAAGCAAAACTGAACTATTGGGGCCTCATGAATATTAAAACCTTCTGCACTGCCAAGGAAACAATCAATGAAACTAAAAGGCAACCGACGGAATGGGAGAAGGTATTTACAAATGACATATCAGACAAAGGGCTAATATCCAAAATCTATAAAGAACTCACCAAACTCCACACCTGGAAAACAAATAATCCAGTGAAGAAATAGGAAGAAAACATGACTAGACACTTCTGTAAAGAAGGCATCCAGATGGCCAACAGGAACATGAAAAGATGCTCAACGTTGCTCCTCATCAGGGAAATACAAATCAAAACCACACTCACATATCACCTCCTGCCAGTCAGAGTGGCAAAATGAAGAAATCAGGAGACTATAGGTGCTGGTGAGGATGTGGAGAAATGGGAACCTCTTGCACTGTTGGTGGGAATGCAAACTGATGCAGCAACTCTGGAAAACAGTGTGGAGGTTCCTCAAAAAATTAGAAATAGAACTACCTTATGACTCAGCAATAGCACTGCTAGGAATTTACCCAACGGATACAGGAGTGCTGTTGCATAAGGGCACTTGTGCCCCAATGTTTATAGCAGCACAACAATAGCCAAATTATGGAAACAGCCTAAATGTCCATCAACTGATGAATGGATAAAGAAATTGTGGTTTATATATACAATGAAATACAACTTGGCAAAGAGAAAGAGTGAAATCTGGCCTTTTGTAGCAACGTGGATGAAACAGGAGAGTGTTATGCTAAGTGAAATAAGTCATACAGAGAAAGACAGATATCATATGTTGTCACTTTTATGTGGATCCTAAGAAACTTAACAGAAGACCATGCTGGAGGGGAAGGAGGAAAAATAGTTACAGAGAGGGAAGGAGGCAAACCATAAGAGACTCTTAAATACTGAAAATAAAGTTTTGTTAGATGGGTATGGGAGGGAGGGGAAAGTAATTGATGGGCATTGAGGAGGGCACTTTTTGGGATGAGCAATGGGTGTTGTATGGAAAACAATTTTACAATAAATTTCATATTAAAAAATAAAAAAAAAAACAGACAAAGAAACTAGTGCCTTACAACATCCTTAACTTGAGGAAAAAAGAGACATCTGGATCAAGGAAAAAGAAAAAAAAAAAAAAAAGCCAAAGAGACCCAAATGAGATATATTAACTGCATTGTATAAGGTTAAAGACATGGAAAGAATCTTAAAAGCAGCAATAGAAATGCAACTTGTTGCATACAAGAAAACCTCCATAAAGCTATCAGTAGATTTTCCACCACAAATATTGCAATGCAGAAAGGAGTGGGATGATATATTCAAAGTGCTGAATAAAAAAAAAATACTACCAACCAGATAACGTTGTACAACAAGCGACACAATTATTGTACATTCTACCATCTGGAAAAGGAAATGTATATCCACCAGTTGTCACTCCTAATTCCCTCAACCCTCACTGATGTAATGTGTGTCTCTATGGATTTGCATATAATGGACATTCCTTGTATAATTTCATGAAATCATGCAATATGTGCCCTTTCATATCTTCCTCTTTTCACTTAGCATAATATCTTCAAATCTGATCAATGTTGTAGCCTGTATTGATAATTATTTTCATGTTATTGGTGAATAAAATTCAGTTTTATGAATTCTTTAGTTGATTGACATTAAAATAGTTTCCATTTTGGGAGGAGCTATGATGGCAGAGTACTAGGAGGATCCTAGGCTTGCCTCACCCCTTAAACACAACTAGATAAATATCAAATAATTCTGAATACCCAAGAAATTTATCTGAGTACTGACATAAGTGTAAAACTAGAGGGACAGAAGAGTCAACATTGTGGAAGGTAGGAGGTGAGGAGATGTGATTTGGGGGAGAAAAAGATTGCTGATGTTGTGGACAGGAGAAAGCCTTGGTCACAGATAGAAGTGGGAGAGAGAGATAAGTGTGCATAGGAGATATCACAAGGAGAACACTTCTTCTAAGCCATTGACTGGGAAAACAAGAGGAGCTGATTTTTGTGAGTTTTTGTTTTTAAACAAGCAGTGCTCAAAACTGGAGTTTTAGAGGTCCATAGTATGGCCAGTGTGGAGCCCAGCTGGTGCTACAGTTCTTCTGTACAGAAGGAGGGTAGATAGTTCAGGAATACATGGCACAACCTGAGGATCTAGTGGGATGTACTGGGAGAGACGATTCTCCTTTTTTGGAGCATATCTGGAGAGGTGGCATTGCCTTTCCAGGGACAAAAGTGTTGGCTAGCAACATTACCAACCCCTGTACCTCAAGATAGCTACAGAGACACCTGCTGAGAGTAGTGAACCTGGACACTGGCTCTTTGCTGTGCTACACTCCAAAATCCACACACCTGCACTTTGGTGTGACTGCTCTTCTGGGACAAACCTGCATGAGGACCACCATGGGTCCACACCATGACGGGTCCCTACATTTGGAGTTTTAAAACTTAGCCACCATGCATGGGATAAAACACAGGTACAATGAACTTCTGGGAAGGCAGACAGCCTGGACATACAGTGAAATCAGGGATCTGAGAAAAGGCTGGAACACACGAGGTGAGATTCTTCATTCTTATGGGAGAGCTTCCTGGACAACATTGGGTGCAAAGTCCCCTCTCTGGGATGATAAGGCTGACACCATTTCTATCCTCTGCTCCTTAACATAAACTAAATTAAGTAAACAGCACAGTGTCAACAGGGGAAGCTTAACTAGTTACACAAAGCTTAACACCCTGGACTCTGCAGGTGCTGCTTTTCTCCAGCAAGTGAGCCTGAGGACCAGAGCAACAGTGCCTTCCCCAGAAGACCAGCACAAACCAGCATGCACCACATCTACTGGACATAGAGCTCTGCAGAACTCCAGCTCTAGTGGAAATAGCATCAGGTTTAACAAACAGTCCAAAGCATACCTTGTTAAAACTTGCCGCATTCTGGCCAAGGCCAAAACAATTCCCAATGTAGGCAAGGAGGAACTCTGCAGAGGACATACAGGAGGAATAGAGCAGATATAAGACAACAGTAGAGTGCACACAGCATACACCAGAGAAACATCCTGAAGTTACAGGCCATGGACATTGTATAAACTCTTCTTCATAAAGCCATTATTCTTAAGAGCAGGGAATATAACAGGCTTTCCTAACACACTGAGGAAGACACAGATCTAGACAAAATGCTGACTTAGGAATTCCTTTCAAAAGAAAGAACAAGAAAAGGCCATGGCCAGGGATCTAACAAACACATCTATGAGTATTACGCCTTATCCAGAATTTAAGGCAATAGTCAAGGATACTAGCTGGGCTTGAGATAAGCAAGGAAGACCAGGAAGTTGATTACTCCCTAGGTAAAAGAGCTTAGAACCAATCAGACCAAAATGAAAAATGCAACAACTTATATTTAAAACCAATTGAATGCAATGACCACAGGGATGGAATAAGCAAAGGAATGAATTAGTGATATAGAAAAGAAATTATGGAAAATAATGAAGCTGATCAAAAGAGGAAAAGAAAAAGCATGGATCACAAAACGAGACATAAGGAACACAGTGAAAGCATGAAATCATTACATGTAATAGCATTCCTATGACAGGAGACCCAGAAGAAGAAGAGATTAAAAAGAGGGTAGAAGGTTTGTTTGAGGAAATTATAGCTGAAAACGTCCCTAATCTGGGAAGAAAACAGGCATCAAGGTCCAGGGGCATAGAAAACACTCATCAAAATCAACAAAAATAGACCAGCACCAAAACATATCACAGTTAAGTTTATAAAATATAGAGATGAAGAAAAAGTACTATAAACTGCAAGACAAAAAAAAGTCCCTAACTCTAAGAGAAGACAAATGAGGTGAGCAGCAGATCTCTCCTCAGAAAGATGGCAAGCAAGAAGGGAGTGGCACGATATATTCAATTTGATGAATGGGAAAAATATGCAGCCAAGAAAACTCTATCCAGCAAAGAAATTATTCAGAATAGAAACAAAGATAAGGAGATTCCCAAACAAAAACTAAAAGGACATTGTTTTTTTTTAATTTTTTTTTATTTTACACTATATGAAATTTATTGTCAAATTGGTTTCCATACAACACCCAGTGCTCATCCCAAAAGGTGCCCTTCTCAATACCCATCACCCACCCCCCGCTGCCTCCCACCACCCATCAACCCTCAGTTTGTTCTCAGTTTTAAAGAGTCTCTTATGCTTTCGCTGTCTCCCACTCTAACCTCTTTTTTTTTCCCCTTCCCCTCCCGTATGAGTTTCTGTTAAGTTTCTCAGGATCCACATAAGAGTGAAACCATATGGTATCTGTCTTTCTCTGTATGGCTTATTTCACTTAGCATAACACTCTCCAGTTCCATACACGTTGCTACAAAGGGCCATATTTCATTCTTTCTCATTGCCATGTAGTACTCCATTGTGTATACAAACCAAAATTTCTTTATCCATTCCTCAGTTGATGGACATTTAGGCTCTTTCCATAATTCAGCTATTGTTGAGAGTGCTTCTATAAACATTGGGGTACAAGTGCCCCTATGCATCAGTACTCCTGTATCCCTTGGGTCAATTCCTAGCAGTGCTATTGCTGGGTCATAGGGTAGGTCTATTTTTAATTTTTTGAGGAACCGCCACACTGTTTTCCAGAGTGGCTGCACCAATTTGCATTCCAACCATAGTGCAAGAGGGTTCCCGTTTCTCCACATCCTTGCCAGGATCTATAGTCTCCTGATTTGTTCATTTTGGCCACTCGGACTGGCGTGAGGTGATATCTGAGTGTGGTTTTGATTTGTATTTCCCTGATGAGGAGCGACGTTGAGCATCTTTTCAGGTGCCTGTTGGCCATCCGGATGTCTTCTTTAGAGAAATGTCTATTCATGTTTTCTGCCCATTTCTTCACTGGGTTATTTGTTTTTTGGGTGTGGAGTTTGGTGAGCTCTTTACAGATTTTGGATACTAGCCCTTTGTCCGATATGTCATTTGCAAATATCTTTTCCCATTCCGTTGGTTGCCTTTTAGTTGTGTTGGTTGTTTCCTTTGCAGTGCAGAAGCTTCTTATCTTCATCAGGTCCCAGTAATTCATTTTTGCTTTTAATTCCCTTGCCTTTGGGGATGTGTCAAGTAAGACATTGCTAAGGCTGAGGACAGAGAGGTCTTTTCCTGCTTTCTCCTCTAGGGTTTTGATGGTTTCCTGTCTCACATTCAGGTCCTTTATCCATTTTGAGTTTGTTTTTGTGAATGGTGTGAGAAAGTGGTCTAGTTTCAACCTTCTGCATGTTGCTGTCCAGTTCTCCCAGCACCATTTGTTAAAGAGACTGTATTTTTTTCCATTGGATGTTCTTTCCTGCTTTGTCAAAGATTAGTTGGCCATACGTTTGTGGGTCTAGTTCTGGGGTTTCTATTCCACTGGTCTATGTGTCTGGTTTTGTGTCAATACCATGCTGTCTTGAGGATTACAGCTTTGGAGTAGAGGCTAAAGTCTGGGATTGTGATGCCTCCTGCTTTGGTCTTCTACTTAAAAATTACTTTGGCTATTCGGGGCCTTTTGTGGTTCCATATGAATTTTAGGATTGCTTGTTCTAGTTTTGAGAAGAATGCCTGTGCAATTTTGGTTGGGATTGCATTGAATGTGTAGATAGCTTTTGGTAGTATTGACATTTTGACAATATTTATTCTTCCAATCCATGAGCATGGAATGTTTTTCCATTTCTTTATATCTTCTTCAATTTCCTTCAACACCTTTCTATAGTTTTCAGCATACATATCTGTTACATCTTTGGTTAGATTTATTCCTAGGTATTTTATGCTTCTTGGTGCAATCGTGAATGGGATCAATTTCTTTATTTGTCTTTCTTTTGCTTCATTATTAGTGTATAAGAATGCAACTGATTTCTGTACATTGATTTTGTATCCTGCAACTTTGCTGAATTCATGTATCAGTTCTAGCAGACTTTTGGTGGAGTCTATCGGATTTTCCCTGTATAGTATCATGTCATCTGCAAAAAGCGAAAGCTTGACTTCATCTTTGCCAGTTTTGATGCCTTTGATTTCCTTTTGTTGTCTGATTTCTGATGCTAGAAATTTCAACACTATGTGAAACAACAGTGGTGAGAATGGGCATCCCTGTCGTGTTCCTGATCTCAGGGAAAAAGGTCTCAGTTTTTCCCCATTGAGGATGATGTTGGCTGTGGGCTTTTCATCAATGGCTTTTATGATCTTTAAGTATGTTCCTTCTATCCCGACTCTCTGAAGGGTTTTTATTAAGAAAGGTTGCTGAATTTTGCCAAATGCCTTTTCTGCATCGATTGACAGGATCATATCGTTCTTGTCTTTTCTTTTATTAATGTGATGTATCAAGTTGATTGATTTGCGAATGTTGAACCAGCCCTGCATCCCAGGAATGAATCCCACTTGATCACGGTGAATAATTCTTTTTATATTAGCTGTTGAATTCGATTTGCTAGAATCTTATTGAGAATTTTTGCATCCATATTCATCAGGGATATTGGCCTGTATTTCTCTTTTTTTGCTGAGTCTCTGTCTGTCTTGGAAATTAAAGTAATGCTGGCTTCATAGAATGAGTCTGGAAGTTTTCCTTCCCTTTCTATTTCTTGGAATAGCTTGAGAAGAATAGGTATTATCTCTGCTTTAAACGTCTGGTAGAACTCCCCTGGGAAGCCATCTGGTCCTGGACTCTTATTTGTTGGGAGATTTTTGATGACTGATTCAATTTCTTCGCTGGTTGTGGGAGTGTTCAAGCTTTCTATTTCCTCTTGATTGAGTTTTGGAAGCGTGTGGGTGTTTAGGAATTTGTCCATTTCTTCCAGGTTGTCCTGTTTGTTGGCATGTAATTTTTCATACTATTCCCTGATCATTGCTTGTATCTCTGAAGGATTGGTTGTAATAATTCGATTTTCATTCATGATTTTATCTATTTGGGTCATCTCCCTTTTCTTTTTGAGAAGCCTGGCTAGAGGTTTGTCAATTTTGTTTATTTTTTCAAAAAACCAACTCTTTGTTTCGTTGATCTGCTCTACCGTTTTTTTTCAGATTCTATATTGTTTATTTCTGCTCTGATCTTTATTATTTCTCTTCTTCTGCTGGGTTTAGGCTGTCTTTGCTGCTCTGCTTCTATTTCCTTTAGGTGTGCTGTTAGATTTTATATTTGGGATTTTTCTTGTTTCTTGAGATAGCCCTGGATTGCAAAGCATTTTCCTCTCAGGACAGCCTTTGCTGCATCCCAAAGCATTTGGATTGTTGTATTTTCATTTTCTTTTGTTTCCATAAATTTTTTTAATTTCTTCTCTAATTGCCTGGTTGACCCACTCATTCTTTTTTTTTTTTTTTCAACGTTTATTTATTTTTGGGACAGAGGGAGACAGAGCATGAACGGGGGAGGGGCAGAGAGAGAGGGAGACACAGAATCGGAAACAGGCTCCAGGCTCTGAGCCATCAGCCGAGAGCCCGACGCGGGGCTCGAACTCACGGACCGTGAGATCGTGACCTGGCTGAAGTCGGACGCCTAACCGACTGCGCCACCCAGGCGCCCCGACCCACTCATTCTTTAGTAGGGTGTTCTTTAACCTCCATGCTTTTGGAGGGTTTCCAGACTTTTTCCTGTGGTTGATTTCAAGCTTCATAGCATTGTGGTCTGAAAGTATGCATGGTATGATTTCAATTCTTGTATACTTATGAAGGGCTGTTTCGTGACCCAATCAGTATGTGATCTATCTTGGAGAATGTTCCATGTGCACTCAAGAAGAAAGTATATCCTGTTGCTTTGGGATGCAGAGTTCTAAATATATCTGTCAAGTCCAACTGATCCAATGTATCATTCATGGCCCTTGTTTCTTTATTGACCGTGTGTCTAGATGATCTATCCATTTCTGTAAGTGGAGTGTTAATGTCCCCTGCAATTACCACATTCTTATCAATAAGGTTGCTTATGTTTGGGAGTAATTGTTTTATATATTTGGGGGCTCCTGTATTCGGTGCATAGACATTTATAATTGTTAGCTCTTCCTGATGGATAGACCCTGTAATTATTATATAATGCCCTTCTTCATCTCTTGTTACAGCCTTTAATTTAAAGTCTAGTTTGTCTAGTATAAGTATGGCTCCTCCAGCTTTCTTTTGTCTTCCAGTAGCTTGATAAATAGTTCTCCATCCCCTCACTCTCAATCTGAAGGTGTCCTCAGGTATAAAATGAGTCTCTTGTAGATAGCAAATAGATGGGTCTTGGGTTTTTATCCATTCTGATACCCTATGTCTTTTGGTTGGCCCATTTAGTCCATTTACATTCAGTGTTATTATAGAAAGATGCGGGCTTAGAGTCATTGTGATGTCTGTATGTTTTATGCTTGTAGCGATGTCTCTGGTATTTTGTCTCACAGGATCCCCCTTAGGATCTCTTGTAGGGCTGGTTTAGTGGTGATGAATTCCTTCAGTTTTTGTTTGGGAAGACCTTTATCCCTCCTTTTATTCTAAATGAGAGACTTGCTGGATAAAGGATTCTCAGCTGCATATTTTTTTCTGTTCATCACATTGAAGATCTCTTGCCAATCCTTTCTGGCCTGCCAAGTGTCAGAAGAGAGATCAGTCACGAGTCTTATAGGTCTCCCTTTATATGTTAGGGCACGTTTATCCCTCGCTGCTTTCAGAATTTTCTCTTTATCCTTGTATTTTGCCAGTTTCACTATGATATGTCGTGCAGAAGATCGATTCAAGTTACGTCTGAAGGGAGTTCTCTGTGCCTCTTGGATTTCAATGCCTTTTTCCTTCCCCAGATCCGGGAAGTTCAAAGCTATTATTTCTTCAAGTACCCCTTCGGCACCTTTCCCTCTCTCTTCCTCCTCTGGAATACCAGTTATGCATATATTATTTCCTTTTCGTGTATCACTTAGTTCTCTAATTTTCCCCTCATACTCCTGGATTTTTTTTATCTCTTTTTTTCTCAGCTTCTTCTTTTTCCATAACTTTATCTTCTAGTTCACCTATTCTCTCCTTTGCCTCTTCAATCCGAGCCGTCGTCATTTCCATTTTGTTTTATATTTCGTTTAAAGCGTTCTTCAGCTCCTCCTGACTGTTCCTTTGTCCCTTGATCTCTGTACCAATAGATTCTCTGCTCTCCTGTATACTGTTTTCAAGCCCAGTGATTAATTTTATGACTATTATTCTAAATTCACTTTCTGTTATATTATTTAAATCCTTTTTGATCAGTTCATTAGCTGTTATTATTTCCTGGAGATTCTTTGAGGGGAATTCTTCCGTTTGGTCATTTTGGATAGTCCCTGGAGTGGTGCAGACTTGCAGGGCACTTCCCCTGTGCTGTGTTGTATAACTGGAGTTGGTGGGCGGGGCCGAAGTCAGACCTGATGTCTGCACCCTGCCCACCGCTGGGGCCACAGTCAGACTGGTGTGTACCTTCTCTTCCCCTCTCCTAGGAGCAGGATTCACTGTGGGGTGGCGTGGCCCATCTGGGTTACTTACACACTGCCAGGCTTGTGGTGCTGGGGATATGGCAGATTAGCTGTGGTAGTTAGGCAAGATGTATGGGGGCAAGTGGGGCAGGCTCAGCTCGCTTCTCTGTTCAGTGATCCACTTCAGGAGGGGCCCTGCAGCAGCGGGAGGGAGTCAGACCCGCTGCTGATGGTGTGGTTCCACAGAAGCACAGTCTTGGGTGTTTGCACGGTGCAAGTAAGTTCCCTGGTAGGAACTGGTTCCCTTTTGGATTTTGGCTGGGGGATGGTCGAGGGAGATGGCACTGGTGAGCACCTTTGTTCCCTGCCAAACTGAGCTCTGTCGTCCAGGGGCTCAGCAACTCTCCCTCCCGTTGTCCTCCAGCCTTCCTGCTCTCCGGGCAGAGCTGTTAACTTATGACCTCCCAGATGCTAAGTCCTGCTTGCTGTTGGAACACACTCTGTCTGGCCCCTCTGCTTTTGCAAGCCAGACTCAGGGGCTATGCCTACCCGGCGGGCAGCCCCTCCACCCCAGCTCCCTCCTGCCAGTCCGTGTAGAGCTCACCACCTCTCAGCCCTTCCTACCCTCTTCCGTGGGCCTCTTGTCTGTGCTTGGCTCCAGAGACTCCATTCTTCTAGTCTTCTGGCGGTTTTCTGGGTTATTTAGGCAGGTGTAGGTGGAATCTAAGTGATCAGCAGGACGTGTGGTGAGCCCAGCCTCCTCCTACGCTGCCATCTTCCCTAGAATCCAAACTAAAAGGACATTGTGATCACTAAACCCGCCCTGTGAGAAATATTAAAGGAAATTTTTGATTGTGAAAATGACTAGAAAAGAAAAGAGAAAATTTCAAGAAACAACAATAAAACAAGCAATAAACTGGTACTAAATTCATATCTACAAATAATCACTCTGAATATAAATGGGCTAAATGCTCTAATCAAAAGACATATGGTGTCAGAATGGATTAAAAAACAAAACCTGTCTGTACCCTGCCAACAAGAGAACAAGAGACTAATTTCACACCTAAAGGCACCTGCAGATTGAAAGTGAGGTGATATAGAACCATTTCTCATGTTAATAGACATCAAAAGAAAGCTACACTAGCAATACTTATATTAAATTAGATTTTCAACTGAAGACTATAACAAGAGATAAAGAAGAGTATTATGTCATAATTAATGTGTCTATCCAACAAGAATTCCTAATAATTGTACATATTTATGCCCCCAACACAAAACACCCAAATATGTAAATCAGTTAATAACAAACATAAAGGAACTCATTCATAATAATATTTCAATATTAGAAAACTTTAACCCGCTACATACACCGTGGATAGATCATCTAAGCAGAAATTCAACAAAGAAATAATAACTTTGAATGACACACTGGACCAGATGGACTTAACAGGTATATTCAGAATATTTCATCCTAAAGCAACAGAATACACATTCTTTTTGAGTGTAAATGGGGCATCCTCCAGTATACACACTAGGTCACAAATAAGGCCTCACCAAGTACAAAAAGACTGAGATCATACCATGCATATTTTCTAATGACAGTGTTATGAAACTTGAAGTCAACGACAAAAAAATTTGGAAAGACCAAAAATACATAGAACTTAAACAATATCCTCCTAAATAATGAATGGGTCAAACAGGAAACAAATAAAAATACATGGAAACAAATGATAAGAAAGCATGATAGTCCAAAATTTTGGGGATGCAGCAAAAGCTATCCTAAGATGGAAATATATAGCAATAGAGGCTTATCTCAAGAAGCAAGAAAAATATCAAATAAACAACTCAACCTTACACCTAAAAGAGCTAGAAAAAGAACAATTGAAACCTAAGGCCAGTAGAAGAAGGGAAATGATAAATATTAGAGCAAAAATAAATGATATATAAATGAACAAACAGTAAAAGAGATCAATGAAACCATTAGTTGGTTCTTTCACAAAATAAATAAAATTGATAAAGCCTTATCTAGGCTTATCAAAAAAAATAAAATAAAAAGGACCAAATAAATAAAATCACAAATGAGAGAAGAGAGGTCACAAGCAAAACCAAAAAAAAAATTATAACAGAATATTATGAACATTTTTATGCCAACAAATTGGACAATCTGGGTAAAATGCATAAATTTTTAGCAACATATAAATTACCAAAACTGAAAAAGAAAGAAATAGAAAATTTGAACAGACCTATAGCCAGCAAAGAAATTAATAATCAAAAATCTCCCCAAAAACAAAAGTCCAAAGCCAGATGGGTTTTCATGGGAATTCTACCAAACATTTAAATAAGAGCTAATACTGATTCTTCTCAAACTGTTCCAGAAAATAGAAACAGAAGGAAAACTTTCAAAACTCATTCTAGAAGGTCAGCATTACCTTGATTCCAAAACCAGGCAAATAATCCTCTAAAAAGGAGAATTACAGGTCAATATTCTTAATGAATATGGATGCAAAAGTTCTCAACAAAATAATACCAAATCAAATCCAACAATATATTAAAAGAATCATTCAACAAGATCAAGTGGGATTTATCCCTGGCTTGCAAGGGTGATTCAAAATTTACAAATAAATCAACGTGATATACCACATTAATAAAAGAAATGATAAGAACCATGTGATCCTTTGAATAGATGCAGAAAAACATTTAATGAAGTATAGCATCCACTCTTGATTTTTAAAAATTCTCAAGAAAGTGGGGATAGAGGGAACATACCTCAACATCATAAAGGCCATATACAAAACACCCACAGCTAATATCATCCTCAATGAGTTAAAATTGAGAGCTTTTCCTCTATTATTAGGAACAAGACACGGATGTCCACTTTCACCATTGTTATTTAACACAATACTGTAAGTTCTAGCCTCATCAATCAGACAACAAAGAGAAATAGAAGGCATCCAAATTGGCAAGGGAGAAATCAAACTTTCAGTATTCACATGATTCTTTATGTGGAAAACCTGAAAGACTCCACCACAATATTGCTGGAACTCATATATGATTTCACTAAAGTTGAAGAAACTAAAAAAGATACAGAAATCTGGTCCATCTCTATACCAACAATGAAGCAGCAGAGAGAGAAATCAAGAAATTGATCACATTTACAATTGTACCAATCCCCACAATATACCTAGGAATAAACCTCACCAAAGAGGTGAAAGTCATGTACTCTGAAAACTATACAGCCCATATGAATGAAATTGAAAAGAACACGAACACATGGAAAGACATTCCATGCTTATGAATTAGAAGAAAAATAATGTTAAAATGTTTATGTTACCCAAAAGAATCTACACATTTAATACAATCCCTATCAAAATACCAGCAGCATGTTTCACAGAGATAGAAAAAATAATCCTGAAATTTGTATGGAATCAGAAAGGATCCCAAATAGCCAAAGCATTCTTGAAAAGGAAAAGCCAAGCAGGAGGCATCACAATTCTGGACTACCTATATTACAAAGTTATAGTCATCAAGACAGTATTGTAGTAGCACAAAAACAGACACATAGATCAATGGAACAGAAGAGAAAACACATAAATGGACCCATAACTATATGGACAAGTAATGTTCAACAAAACAGGAAGGAACATACATTGGAAAAAAGATAATCTCTTCAACAAATGGTGTAGGTAACACTGGACAGTAACATGCAGAAATATGAATCTCAACCACTCTCTTATACAATACAAAAAATAAAAAATAAAATGGAAGAGAATCCTAAATGTGAGACAGGAAACCATGAAAATCCTACAGGGGAACACAGGCAGCAACCTCTTTGACCTAGGTCACAACAACTTCTTACTAGACACATCTCTGAAGACAAGGGAATAAAAGCATGCATGAACTATTGGTACTTCATCAAGATAAAAATCATGCACAACAAAGGAAACAATCAATGAAACTAAAAGGAAGCCTATGGAGTGGGAGAAGATATTTGAAAGCAACATATCTGAAAAAAAGTTTAGTATCCAAATCTATAAGGAACATATCAAAGTCAACACCCAAAAATCAACCCAGTTAAGTGATGGGCAGAAGGCATGAATGACACTTTTCCAAATAAAACATCCAGATGGTTAACATATACATGAAAAGATGTTCAACATCACTCATCACTAGGGAAACACAAATCCAAACCATCACCTCACACCTGTCAGAATGTCTAAAATTAACAACACAAAAAATAACAGGTGTTGGTGAGGATGCAGAGAAAAGGGAACTCTCTTACATTGTTGGTTGGAATGCAAACTGGTTCAGCCACTCTGGAAAACAGTATGAAACTTCCTCAAAAACCTAAAAATAGAACTACTCTTCAATCCACCAATTTCACTATTAGGTATTTACCTAAAAGATACAAAAAAACAGATTTGAAGGGGTACATGTACCTCAATGTTTATAGCAGCATTATCAACAATAACCAAACTATGGAGAGACCCCAAAGGTTCATCAACAGCTGAATGAATAAAGAAGATGTTATATATATACATATATATATATATATATATATATATATATATCAAGAATATAATCTTGAAATAGGAGAAGATATTCGCAAATGCTTTAACTGATAAAGGGTTAGTATCCAAAATCTATAAGTAACCCTTAAAACTGAACACCCAAGAAACAAATAATCCAGTGAAGAAATAGACAAGAAGCATGAATAAATTTTCCAAAGAAGACGTACACATGACAAACAGACACATGTGAATTTGCTCAACACCACTTATCAGAGAAACACAAATCAAAAACTACAATGAAATATCCCCTAAAACAAGTCTGAAAGGCTAAATTAACAACACAGGAAACCCCAGATGTTGGCGAGGATGTGGAGAAAACGGAATCCTCTTGCATTGTTGGTAGGAATGCAAACTAGTGCAGTCACTCTGGAAAACAGTATGGAGGTTCCTCAAAAAGGTAAAAATGTAACTACCCAATGACTGAGCAATTGCATTAGTTAGTATTTAACCAAAGGATACAAAATTACAGATGCAAAGGGACACAGACACGCCAATTTTTATAGAAACGTTATCAACAATAGCCAAATTATGCAGAGTTTAAATGTTCATAGACTGAGGAATGGATAAAGAATATGAGGGAGATGTGGGATACATATGTATGTATATGTATATATGTATATATATGTATATTACTATATCCATTACTATATATATATATATATATATATACATAACTATATACACACACAATGGAATATTACTCAGCTACAAAAAGGAATGAGTCTTGCTATTTGCAATTATGTGGATGGCGGTAGAAAGTATTATGCTAAGCAAATTAAGTCAGAGAAGGAGAAATAGATGATTTCACTCATATGTGGAATTTAGAAAATGAAACAGGAGAACATGAGCAAAAGAAATAGAGGCAAATCATAAAATGGGCTCTTACCTATAGAAAACAAATTGAGGGTTACTGGAGGGTAGATTGGTGGGTATATGGGAGAAAGGTATTAAGGAAGGCTCTTGTGATGAGCACTGAGTGTTATATGTAAGTTACAAATCGCTAAATTCTACTTCTGAAACTAATATTACACTATATGTTAACTAACTGCCATTTAAATAAAAACTTGAAACAAAGCAGAAGAAAGGAAAAACATATTTTTCCATTTTTTATTGTGGTTTTATTTTAATTTCAGTATAATTAATATGTAGTGTTATATTAGTTTCAGGTGGACAGTATAGTGATTCAACATTACTCCGTGCTCATCATGATAAATGTAGTGTTAATCCCTTTCACATAGTTCACCCATTCCCCCCATGCACACTTTTACTCTAGCAACCATCAGTTAATTTGTTTTGTTTCTTAAATCCCACATATGAATGAAATCATATGATATTTGTCTTTCTCTGGCTGACATATTTTGCTTAGCATAAAACATTCTAGCTCCATCCATGTCATTGAAAATGGAAATATTTTATTCTTTCTTTATTGCTGAGAAGTATTTCACTATATATATATATGCATATACATACAATATATAACACTTGTGTGTGTGCGTGTGTGTATATATATGTGATATATGTGAGATATATATATATATATATATATATATATATATCAATGGAAGGACACATGGCTTGCTTCTATAATTTGCCTATTATACATAATGCTGCAATAAGCATAGAGGTGCATATATCTTTTTGAATTAGTGTTATTGTATCTTTTGGATTAGTATTCAGTAGTGGAATTACTGGAATCTATGGTAATTCTATTTTTAATTTTTTGTGGAACTTCCATAATCTTTTCTACAGTGGCTGCATCAGTTTTCATTCCCACCAACAATGTATTAAAGTTCCTTTTTCTCCACACCCTCACCAACACTTGTTGTTTCTTGTGTGTTTAACATTAGCCATTCTGACAGGTGTGAGGTCATATCTCATTGTAGGTTTGATTTGCATTTCCCTGATGATGAGTTATTTTTGACATCTTTTTATGTGTCTGTTGGCCATCTGGATGTTTTCTTTGGAGAATTGTCTGCTCATATCTTCTGCCCATGTTTAATTGGATTATTTATTTTGGGGGTGTTAAGTTGTATAAACGTGCTCTGTATATTTTAGATACTAATGCTTTTTTGGACATGGAATTTGCAAATATCTTCTCCCGTTCAGTAGGTTGTCTTTTAGTTTTGTTGACTGTTTCTTTCACTGTGCAGAAGCTTTTTATTTTGATGTAGTCCCAATAGTTTATTTTTCCTTTTATTTCCCTTGCCTTAGGTGACATATCTAGACAAATGTTGCTATGACCAATGTCAGAGACATTACTGCCTGTGCTTTCTTCTAATATTTTATAGTTTCAGATCTCACATATAGGTCCTTTATCTACGTAGACTTTGTTCTTGTGTATCATGTAAGAAAGTGGTCTAGTTGCATCGTTTTGCATGTAGCTGACTAGTTTTCCCAACATCTCATTTGAAGAGACTTTTTTTTCCTATTGTATATTCTTCCTTCCTTTGTCAAAAGGAATGAAGTTGTGACAGAGACTGACAATAACAGAGGATTAGATAAAGATGTGTTCATTGTCTTGAATGCAATGATTCTGTAAGTGCTTACATTATAACTCATCAAAATGCACAGTTTAAGTATGTATATTTTATTGTACAACAATCATACTTCAATAAAGCTTTTGTAGGGGTGGCAGGGATATATCTAACAGTTGCCCCCAATAGAACTTCTGTCAACCTTTTCCTAATATACCTATAAATACTAAGAAGAAAGATGAAACCTCTCGTTCACAATAAAAATAGGTATCTACTTAATTTCAGAATCTGGCAGCAAATTCTACTAAGCACATGATTAATGTAAGGATAATCTACTTAGGGGGGGCACCCTGATGGCTTCATCCATTAAGCATCCAACTTTGACTCAGGTCACGATCCCATGGTTTGTGAGTTTGAGCCCTGCATCAGGCTGTCAGTGCAAAGCCCACTTCAGATCTTCTGTCTCCTTCTCGCTGTCCCTCCCCTGCTCCTGCTCTCTCTCTATAAATAAAAATAAAAATAAAAATAAAAATAAAAAAATAAACAAACATTTACAAGCACAAGAATAATCTACTTAGCTATTACCTTATGAACATGCCTCAGGTTTCCCTTCTTTATTTTTGTGATTCAGATACTTACTTCTTATAACATCTATTAAGTTGAACCATGTGCAATGATCAATTTAACTGTCTTTAACCTTTTAAAAAGGAATTTTAAAATTTTAAAATTTTAAATGTGTCTGCCTAATAGAAAGTTAAACACTTCCTTTACCCAAAAAGTGCAGAAATCAAAGGAATACCAACTATCCTTCATATATCACTTTTTCTGATTTTCTACAGAAATTTATTCCAGAGAATAAATGCACAACCAATGAAGTGGTGATGAGAATCATTAGTTTATTGTATTCTGAGCACTTTGTTTCCCAGAAACAAAACTCTAGGCAGGGAAACAGTAAAAACACTGGTGGCATGTAATTCTTGGAATTGTAGTTCTTATTATACCCCATCGAATAATCAGAGAGTGAAAGTAGGAAAATACACTGTCTCATAGTGAATGTAAACTAGGAACTGGTAACTGGACTAAGAATTTTGCAAGTGTATTAGCCGATGTTCTAGCTTTAGAACAGAAACACACACCCGACAGAAGAAGATGGCAGCGTAGGCAGACACTGGGCTCACCGCTTCCTGCTGACCACTTAGATTCCACCCACATCTGCCTATATAACCCAGAAAACCTCCAGAAGACTAGCAGAACGGACTCTCCAGAGCCAAGCATAGATGAGAGGCCCACAGAAGAGGGTAGAAAAGACAGAGAGGCGGTGTGTGCTACACGGACTGGTGGGAGGGAGCCGGGGCAGTGGAGGGGCAGCCAGCCCACCCGGCAAGTCAGAGCCCCTGAGTCTGGCTTGCAAAAACAAAGGAGCCAGATGGAGTGTGTTCTGATAGCCAGCGGGATTTAACATCTGGAATGTTATAAGTCAACAGCTCTGCTCTGAGAAAAGGAGGGCTAGAGGACAATGGGAGGGAGAGCTGTTGAGCCCAGGAGGACAGAGCTCAGCTTGGCGTGGAACAAAGGTGCTCGCCAGTGCCATTTCCCTTGCACATCCCCCAGCCAAAATCCCAAAGGGAACCAGTTCCCATCATGGAACGTTCTTGCACCACACAAACTCCCAATGCTGTGCTACTGTGGATCCATCCCTCAGACGGGACAGCCTCCCTCCCGGTGCCACAAGGACCCTCCTGAACTGGACCACTGAAGGCAAAGCGAGCTGTCTGCCCCTCCATCCCCTGTACACCTTGTGGATCCACCCCGGCTAATATGCCAGATCCCATAGAAGTAGCACCACAAGCCTGGCAGTGTGCAAGTAGCCCAGACAGGGGCCACACCACTCAACAGTGAGTCCTGCCCCTGAGAGAGGGGAAGATAAGGTACACACCAATCTGACTGTGGCCCCAGCTGTGGGCTGGGGGCAGACATCAGGTCTGACTGTGGCCCCGCCCACCAACGCAAGTTACTCCAGACAGCACAGGGGAAGAGCCTTGCAGTTCCCCTCCACTCCAGGGACTCTCCAAAATGATAAAATGGAAGAATTTTCTTCAAAACAAACTCCAGGAAGTAGCCACACCTAACGAACTGATCAAAAACTAAGCAATGTAACAGAAAATGAATTTAAGATAATAGTCATAAATTAATCGCTGGGGTAAAAAATGTATAGAGGACAGCAGAGAATCTATTACTACAGAGATCAAGGGACTAAGAAACAGTCAGGAGGAGCTAAAAAATGCTACAAATGAGGTGCAAAATAAAATGGAGGCAACCATGGCTCGGAATGAAGAGGCAGAGGAGAGAATAGGTGAACTAGAAGATAAAATTATGGAAAAAGAAGAAGCTGAGAAAAAGAGAGATAAAAAAATCCAGGAGAATGAGGGGAAAACTAGAAAACTAAGTGACACAATTAAATGTAATAATATACGCATAATTGGTATTCCAGAGGAGGAAGAGAGAGGGAAAGGTGCTGAAGGTGTACTGGAAGAAATAATAGCTGAGAACTTCCCGGATCAGGGGAAGGAAAAAGGCATTGAAATCCAAGAGGCACAGAAAACTCCCTTCAGAGGTAACTTGAATTGATCTTCTGCACAACATATAGTGAAACTGGCAAAATAAAAGGATAAAGAGAGAATTCTGAAAGCAGCTAGGGATAAACATGCTCTAACATATAAAGGGAGACTGATAAGACTCGTGACAGGTCTATCTACTGAAACTTGGCAGGCCAGAAAGGAATGGCAGTAAATCTTCAATGTGATGAACAGAAAAAATATGCAGCCGAGAATCCTTTATCCAGCAAGTCTGTCATTTAGAATAGAAGGAGAGATAAATTCTTCCCCAAACAAACAAAAACTGAAGTAATTCATCACCATTAAAGCAGCCCTACAAGATATCCTAAGGGGGATTCTGTGAGACAAAGTACCAGAGATGTCATTAAAAGAATGAAACCTACAGACATCACAATGACTCTAAACCCATATCTTTCAATAGTAACACTGAAAAAAAATGGACTAAATGCCCCAACCAAATGACATAGGGTATCAGAATGGATAAAAAAACAAGACCAATCTATTTGCTAACTACAAGACTCATTTTAGACCTGAGAACACCTTCAGATTGAAAGTGAGGGAATGGAGAACTATCTATCATGTTACTGGAAGTCAAAAGAAGCTGGAGTAGCCATACTTATATTACACAAACTAGACTTTAAAATAAAGGCTGTAACAAGAGACGAAGAAGGGCATTATATAATAATTACAGGGTCTATCCATCAGGAAGAGCTAACAATTATAAATGTCTATGCACCGAATACAGGAGCCCCTAAATATATAAAACAATTACTCACAAACAGAAGCAACCTTATTGATAAGAATGCGGTAATTGCAGGGGAATTTAATACTCCACTTACAACAATGGATAGATCATCTAGATACAGGATCAATAAAGAAACAAGGGCCCTGAAGGATACATTGGATAGAATGGACTTGACAGATATTTTTAGAACTCTGCATCCTGAAGCAACAAAATATACTTTCTTCTCGAGTGCACACGGAACATTCACCAAGACAGATCACATACTGGGTCACAAAACAGCCCCTCATAAGTATAAAAGAATTGAGATGACACCATGCACACTTTCACCACAATGCTATGAAGCTTGAAATCAACCACAGGAAAAAGTCTGGAAATCCTCCAAAAGCATGGAGGTTAAAGAACACCCTACTAAAGAATGAATGGGTCAACCAAACAATTAGATGTGAAGTTAAGAAATATATGGAAACAAATGAAAACGAAAATACAACAATCCAAACGCTTTGGGATGCATCGAAGGCAGCCCTGAGAGGAAAATACATTGCAATCGAAGGCTATCTCAAAAAACAAGAAAAATCCCAAATACAAAATCTAAGAGCACACCTAAAGGAAATAGAAGCAGAAGAGCAAAGCCACCTCAAACCCAGCAGAAGAGAAATGATAAAGATAAAAGCAGAAATAAACAATATAGAATCTAAAAAACTGAGAGCAGATCAATGAAACCAAGAGTTGTTTTTTAAAAAAAAATATATACAAAATTGATAAACCTCTAGCTAAGAGTCTCAAAAAGAAAAGGGAGATGACCCAAATAGATAAAATCATGAATGAAAATGGAATGATTACAACCAATCCCTCAGAAATACGAGCAATGATCAGGGAATACTATGAAAACTTATATGCCAACAAGCTGGATGACCTTGAAGAAATGGACAAATTCCTAAACACCCACACACTCCAAAACTCAAACATGAAGAAATAGAAAGCTTAAACAGACATATAACCAGCGAAGAAATTGAATCAGTTATCAAAAATCTCCCAACAAATAAGAGTCCAGGACCAGATGGCTTCCCAGGGGAATTCTACCAGACATTTAAAGTAGAAATAATACCTATTCTTCTCAAGCTATTCCAAAAAATAGAAAGGGAAGGAAAACTTCCAGACTCATTCTATGAAGCCAGCATTCCTTTGATTCCCAAACTAGACAGAGACCCAGTAAAAAAAAAAAGAGAACTACAGGCCAATGTCCCCGATGAATATGGATGCAAAAATTCTCATTAAGATACTAGCAAATTGAATTGAACAGCATATAAAAAGAAATATTCACCATGATCAAGTGGGATACATTCCTGGGATGCAGGGCTTGTTCAACGTTAGCGAATCAATCAGTGTGCTACATCACATTAATAAAAGAAAAGATAAGAACCATATGATTCTCTCAATCGATGCAGAAAAAGCATTTGACAAAATTCAGCATCCTTTTTTAATAAAAACCCTCGACAAAGTCTGGATAGAAGGAACATACTTAAACATCATAAAAGCCGTTTATGAAAAGCCCACAGCTAATATCATAATGTGGAAAAACTAAGGGCTTTCCCCCTGAGATCAGGAACACAACAGGGATGTCCACTCTCACCACTGTTGCTTAACATAGTGTTGTCAGTGCTAGCATCAGCAATCAGACAACAAAAGGAAATCAAAGGCATCAAAATTGGCAAAGATGAAGTCAAGCTTTCACTTTTTGCAGATGACATGATATTATACATGGAAAATCCGATAGACTCCACCAAAAGTCTGCTAGAACTGATACATGAATTCAGCAAAGTTGCAGGATACAAAATCAATGTACAGAAATCAGTTGCATTCTTATACACTAATAATAAAGCAACAGAAAGACAAATAAAGAAACTGATCCCATTCACAATTGCACCAAGAAGCATAAAATACCTAGGAATAAAGCTAACCAAATATGTAAAAGATCTGTATGCTGAAAACTATAGAAAGCTGATGAAGGAAATTGAAGAAGATAGAAAGAAATGGAAAAACATTCCATGCTCATGGATTGGAAGAATAAATATTGTCAAAATGTCAACACTACTCAAAGCTATCTACACATTCAATGCAAACCCCATCAAAATTGCACCAGCATTCTTTTTGAAGCTAGAACAAGCAATCCTAAAATTTGTATGGAACGACAAAAGGCCCTGTATAGCCAATGTAATTTTGAAGAAGAAGACCAATGTGGGAGGCATCACAATCCCAGACATTAGCCTCTACTCCGAAGCTGTAATCATCAAGATAGCATGGTATTGGCACAAAAACAGACACATAGACCAATGGAATAGAATAGAAACTCTACAACTAGACCCACAAAAGTATGTCCAACTAATCTTTGACAAAGCAGGAAAGAATATCCAATGGAAAAAAAGGCAGTCTCTGTAACAAATGGTTCTGGGAGAACTGGGGCAGCAACGTGCAGAAGAATGAATCTAGACCACCTTCTTACACCATTCACAAAATAAACTCAAAATGGATAAAGCACCTGAATGTGAGATAGGAAACCATCAAAACCCTAGAGGAGAAGGCAGGAAAAAAACCTCTCTGACTTCAGCTGCAGCAATTTCTTACTTGACATATCTCCAAAGGCAAGGGAATTAAAAGCAAAAATTAGCTATTGGGACCTTATGAAGATGCAAAGCTTCTACACTGCAAAAGAAACAATCTATAAAACTAAAAGGCAACTGATGGAAATGGAAATGATATTTTCAAATGACATATCAGACAAAGGCCTAGTATCCAAAATCTATAAAGAAGTCACCAAACTCCACACCCAAAAAGCGAATAATCCAGTGAAGAAATGGGCAGAAAACATGAATAGACACTTCTCTAAAGAAGACATCCGGATGGCCAACAGGCACATGAAAAGATGCTCAACGTCACTCCTCATCAGGGAAATACAAATCAAAACCACACTCAGATACCACCTCACGCCAGCCAGACTGGCTAAAATGAACAAATCAGGAGACTATAGATGCTGATGAGGATGTGGAGAAAAGGGAACACCCTTGCACTGTTGGTGGGAATGCAAACTGGTGCAGCCCCTCTGGAAAACAGTGTGGAGGTTCCTCAAAAAATTAAAAGTAGACCTACCCTATGACCCAGCAATAGCACTGATAGGAATCTACCCAAGGGTTATAGGAGTGCTGATGCAAAGGGGCACTTGTACCCCAATGTTTATAGCAGCACTTTCAAAAATAGCCAAATTTTGGAAAGAGCCTAAATGTCCATAAACTGATGAATGGATAAAGAATTTGTGGTTTATATCCACAATGGAATACTACATGGCAATGGGAAAGGATGAAATCTGGCCTTTCGTAGCAACGTGTATGGAACTGGAGAGTGTTATGCTGAGTGAAATAAGTCATACAGAGGAAGACAGATACCATATGGTTTCACTCTTATGTGGATCCTGAGAAACTTAACAGAAGACCATGGGGGAGGGGAAGAAAAAAAAAGGGTAGAGGGGGAAGGAGGCAAACCATAAGAGACTCTTCAAAACTGAGAACAAACTTAGGGTAGATGGGGGTGGCAGGGAGGGGAGGGTGGGTGATGGGTATTGAGGAGGGCACTGGTTGTGATGAGCACTGGGTGTTGTATGGAAACCAATAAGACAATAAATTTGATTTAAAAAAAAGAACAGAAACACACACACACACACACACTCACACAAACAATAACAGTAGCATGAAGGAAAAGCTGCACAAGTAGATTTTTGTTTTGTGTTGTTTTCTTTTTCAAACATTTATGGAATATAAAGTCCCCTTACCTTGTTTAAAGAAATTTGTTTAAAGAGGGGTGCCTGAGTAGCCCAATAAGTTAAGCATTTGGCTCTTGATTTTGGCTCAGGACATGATCTCACGGTTTATGGGATAGATTCGCATGTTAGGCTCTGTGATGACAGTGCAGAGCCTGCTTGGGATTCTCTCTATATCTTCCTCTTCCTCTGCTCCTCCCCTGCTTATACTCTCTCTCTTTCCGTCAAAATAAATACACTTATAAATGTAATTTTTTTAACATGAGTAAACAGAGAAAAGTAATATGAAGCCTATAAAAGCAGAGTATTCAGTGATTCAAAGAAAAAATTTATCTCTGAAAATATTCCACTGAAAACAATCAAGAAGAAAAGGTTAAGAAATGCTGGCATCCACAGTAAACATGCAAAAATGAAGTCAGAAGAGTAAACAATAACATACCAATGAGGAGAATGAAAATGAAGATGAAAGGTACTAGGTTGTGACAAAATAGATAAATAAAAGGAATTAAGAAAAAAAGAAAAAAAGATTAAAAAAAAGAAAAATGAAACTGTGGCAGATATGATTGTCTATTTACCTAATGACATTGTTTTGTAATCGGCAAGCCAAACTGCTAAAGATGCAATGAACAATAAACTTATGCCAAGACATAGGGAAGGTCATGATATAAATATCTCAGAAGGATAAAAAACTACAATATACTGAAAGGAGGGATTGGTATCTAAAGATTGCACACACATATAATTGGAAAATGAATATTAGTTTTGCAATTATATTTCAGCATTCTAAGTTAAAAGTTAAGTTTATATATTGTACATTTTCCTTTTTTATCTAGTACAGTTAAATCTGAAAATTTTCCTCAGAGTATTCCTTTGTCTACATCATCCAGATTTTGACATGTAAAGCATTTGTGCAATTTCAAATAGATTTAAGAGATGGAGAGAATATAAACGAAAAGAGAGTTATCAAAATATTAATAATGGCTTATTTGGTAGATTTTAGGGTTTTTTTTTCCATTTTGTTTTTTTCCCTCTAATTCTTCAAAAGAGCTGGTATTAATTTTAACGTGGTAAAAATCAAGGGTTTTTAGAGGATAGGGGAAGATGGAGGCAGAATAGAGGACCCTAGGCTTGCCTTGCCCCACGAACACAACTGAAAAACTATTAACATCCTAAATACCTAACAAATTCACCTGAAGACTGCAGGAAAAAACTGTGCAACTAATGTAGACAAGAGGCCACATCAAAGAAGGGATAATGTGTGGAAATGTGGTTTGAGAATCAAACAGATCATGGCCTCAGCAGTGGCAAGGGAGCCATGGTAGTGGAAAAGGAGAGACAGACTAACACACAGGGGAGTACATGGGAAAAATGAATCTCGGTAGCAACTGGCTTGAAAAGTGAGAAGCTAAATTTCTTGATTTCTCACAACTGTGGGGCTTAAAGTCTGGAGTTTTAAAGGACAGCAGGCTTGGCTGAGATAGACCCTGGAGGGAATTGCACTTCTCATGAAGAGGAGGTAGGCAAACAACCCAAGGGCATACAGCATGGAAACAGCAATCTGAAGAACACCCGGGGAACACAGTGGGAGATTATTTGTTCATTTTGGAGTACATCCCAGAGGGGCAGCATTCACAGACAGACCCCTTCAGGAACAAACTGGCCAGTGCCATTTCCTTCCCCAGTACATCAGCATAAGCACAGGGCCACCTGCTGGAACAAGCTCAGCACTGACACTACCTAACTTGCTTACACCAAGCCTTGCTTCTGCTGCACTCTGGTGGAACCACAGTTCCCAGTCTCCTTTGCCTTAGTTCCAGCAAGGTGGGCTTCCTCTCAAAGACCAGCCCAAACCCCTAATTACACTATGTCTGCCCACTCAGGAGTTTTGCAGAGCCTTTGTTCTGGTGGCAGTGGTGACTGTTCTCATTTCACAACTAGATAAGAGCAAACCTAGTTAAAACACATCACAAACAGGCCAGGGACCAACAGGAAACCCAAAAGAGATAATCCCTTAAGTGCCAGGTGCTGGGGAGCAGTGGCAATACATGGCGGGGCACTACAGGACCTCTTCTTTATAAAGCCATTACCCTCAAGAAAGGGAGACATAGCTGACTATTAAAACAAGTTGAAACAGGCAAAGAAACTTAGAGAAAATGAGAAGACAGATAAATTTATCACAACTGAAAGAACAGGACAAGGCCACGGCCAGAGAGCTAAGTGCAACATATATAAGATACTGCCTGATGGACTATTAAAAGGAATGATCATAAGGATTCTCACTGGACTTGACAAAATAGTGGAAGACATGAGTGATACCCTTAACAAAGGGATAAGGAATAACATAGCAGAGATAAAGGGCTAAACAAATTAAATGGGAAACATGCATGATGAAATAAGCAGCAGACTGGAAGAAACACAGGAAAGAAGAAATGACCTAGAAGACATAGAAATGGAAAGTAATCAAGGTGAACAAAAGAGGAAAAAGAATTATGCAAAATGAGAATAAACATAGGGAACTCAGTGACTCCATGAAATGTAATCATGGAGCACCTGGGTGGTTCTGTCGGTTGAGTGTCCGATTTCGGCTTAGGTCATGATATCGTGGTTTGTGAATTCGAGCCCCACGTTGGGCTCTGTGCTGACAGCTCAGAGCCTGGAGTCTGCTTCGGATTCTGTGTCTCCTTCTCTCTCTGCCCCTCCTCCTCTGTCTCTCTCTATCAAAAATAAATAATTGTAAAAATTTTTTTTAATTAAAAAATGTAATCACATTCATATTAGAGGAGTCCCAGAAGAAGAAGACAGATAAAATATTTATATGAAGAAGTAATTAAAATAATAATAAAAATATTTATTTGAAGAAATAATAGCCCCAAAATTCCCTAATCTGGGGAAATAAACAGATATCTGGATCCAGGATGCACAGAGGACCCCCAACAAAATCAACAGAAGCAAATCTACACCAGGAAATATTGTAATTGAGTTGGAAAAATATAATGATAAAGGAAAAATTTTAAACAGCAAGAAAAAAAAGAAGATAGTAACATATTAAGGAAAATCCATAAGGCTACAAGGATATTTCTCAGGAGAAACTTTCAATGCCAGAAAGGAGTGGCATGATATACTCAATGTGCTCAATGAGAAAAGTCTGCACCCAATAATACTCTCTCCAGCAAAGCTACCATCCAGAAGAGAATGAGAGATAAAGAATTTCTCAGACAAATAAAAACAAATTAATTCATGACTACTAAACCAGCTTTGCAAGAAATATTAAAGGGTACTCTGATTGGAAATGAGAGACAAATGTGACATGATCATAGGTAACACAAAAGTAGTAGAAGAAAAGTGAATATTTCTGGAAAAAATCAGTCAAATAACTCACAAAATAAAAGGATGTAAAGTATGACAGCGTGTATCTAAAATGTGGTGAGGAGAGGAATAAACAATAGGTTCAAACTTAAATGATCATAAACTTAAAGTAGACTTCTACATGAAGAAGAGATTATATGCAAACCTAATGGTAACCATATATGAAAAACCACTAATAAATGTGCAAAGAATAAATAGAAAGAAATCCATATATATCACCAAAGAAAACCAGCAATCCATGAAAGAGAAAGGCAATAATGGATCAGAGAATAACTTCAGAAATGACCACAACACAGGCACTAAAATAGCAATAAATACATATCTATCAATAATTATTTTGAATGTAAATGGACTAAATGCCCAATCAAAACACATAAAGTGACAAAGTTGATTAAAATACAATACCCATCTATATGCTGCTTACAAGAGACACATTTTAGACCTAGAGATATATGCCAATTGAAACTAGGGGATGGAAAAATATCTATCATGCAAATGGATGTCAAAAGAAAGCTAGGGTAGCAATACTTCAGTTATATCAAGCAAATTAACTTTATTTGTTTTTCAACAAATTAAAATTAAAAAAGACTGTAACAAGAGAGAAAGAAAAACATATATAATAATAAAGGGGAAAATCCAACAAGAAGATATAGGAATTGTAAATATTTATTTATCCAACATGAGACCACCCAAATATATAAACAATTAATAACAAATATCAGGAAACTAATTAGAAAAAAGAACTAATTGATAATAATATAATAATAGTAAGGAATTTTAATATGCCACTTACATCTATGGACAGGTCATCTAAACAGAAAATAAACAAGAAAATAATGGCTTTCAATGACACACTGGATCAGATGGACTTAACAGATATATTCAGAATATTCCATCCTAAAACAGCAGAATACACATTTTTCTCAAGAGCATTGGAACATTATCCAGAATAGATCACATAATAGGTCACAAAACAAGCCCCAACAAATTTAAAGTCAAAGTCATACCATGCATCTTTCCTACTCACAATGCTATGAAGATAGAAGTCAACCATAAGAAAAAATCTGGTGTCATAGACTCTGAGTCTAAAGTTCTCTCTTGTTCAGCAAGAGAGTGGATGCAGGATTAAAATGCGAGAAATGGCTAATGTCCAGAAAAAGACAAGATCCCTGAATAAGGGTCCTTGCTCCATATTTATTAAGATCAGAAGGCTTACAAATGTGATGGGCATGCACAAAGAGACAATGAATCTGTGAACATTAACTCATGGGCGTGATGGAAAGGGGGTTTTGAAGATATACAGTGTTAGGGGTTTGGGTCAATATAAACCAAAATTCTGGTGCCAGGCCGATGATTTTAATGGCAGACATGAGGCCCGGTGTCTGCTTATCTTAGCCAGCCTAGGGGATAAGACAGATAGAACCTGCAACCTCAGGGTTAACAAGGCACCTTTCTTTTGTTAACTAGCTCCACTCTAGGCAACTTTACCCCACAGCAGTCTATAGCCCTATTTGCCTGTTTACTTAATTTTGTTCTTCCTTCCTGTGAAAGCAGCTTTCTGCTATAGTAATAAATTGTGGGGCATTTTCGCCCTGAATACCTAACCTCATGTACCTTTGTATCGGGGCATATACCTTTGTATAGGGGCCTTTGCCCTGCCCTCTGTATACTGGGACCTAGGCCCTGTCCTCTCATTATTGGGGCCCTTGCCCTGCCCTCTCTATATTTATTTACCTAATCTTGTTTACCCAAACTTGGGTGTGAGCATCCTATGGCTTTGTAATTCTTTATGCCTTGTTAACCCATCAGTGCAGGTTCAGGGAATTCCTATGTTTATTTCCCACAATCTGGAAAGACCACAAATACGTGGAAGTTAAACAAAATGCTACTAAACAATGAATGGGTCCACCAGACTGAAAGAATAAATAGAAAAGTACATGGATGCAAATGAAAATGAAAACACAATCGTTCAAAACCTTTCAGATGCAGCAAAAGTGACTGTAAGAGGGAAGTTTACAGCAATAAATGCCTACCTCTAGCAGTAAGAAAAATCTCAAATAAACAACCTAACCTTACATCCAAAACAGCCGGAAGGGGCACCTGGGTGGCTCAATCGGTTAAGCATCCTACTTTATCTAAGGTCCGTGAACTCAAGCCCCATGTCAGGCTCTATGCTGACAGCTCAGAGCCTGGGGCCCACTTCAGATTCTGTGTGTATCTCTCTCTGTCCCCTGTTTCTGTTTCTCTGTCTCTCAAAAATACATAAATGTTTAAAAATTTTAAAATAGCTAAAAAAAAAAGAACAACAAACAAAACTTAAAACCAGAAGAAGGAAGGAAATAATAAAGACTAGAGCAGAAAAAATGATATAGAAACTACAAAAAGTATAACAAGTCAATCAAAGCAAGTGGCTCTTTGAAAAAATGAATAAAATTGAAAAAATCTTTACCCAGACTTATGAAGAAAAAAAAAAGAGAAAGGAAACAAATATATAAAATAACAAATTAGGATAAATAACAACAAATGTCACAGAAATACAAACAATTAATTCAGTAAATGAATTCAGTAAAGTTGTAGGATACAAAATCAACGTACAGAAATATGTTGCATTTCTATACACTAACAATGATATGGCACAAAGAAAAATTAAGAAAACAATCTCATTTACAATGGAACCAAAAATAATATAATACCTAGCAATAAACTTAACCAAAGATGTGAAACATCTGTACTCTACAAAGTATAAAACATAAACAAAAGAAATTGAAGATGTTTCAAAACAACTGGAAAGACATCCCAACCTCATGGTTTGGAATAACACATTGTTAAAATGTCTATACTACCCAAAGTAGTCTACACATTTAACATAATCCTTATCAAAATACCAACCGTGTTTTTCACAGAGCTAGAACAAACAATCTTAAAATTTGTCTGATACCACAAAAGACCCCAAATAGCCAAAGCAATCTTGAAATAGAAAAGCAAAGCTGGAGGCATCACAATTCTAGATTTAAAATTATATTACAAACCTGTAGTGATCAAAACAGTATTGTACTAACCTAAAAATTGACACATGTATCAATAGAACAGAAGAGGACCCAGAAATAAACCCACAATTATATGATCAATTAATCTTTGCAAGGCAGGAAAGAATATCTAATGGGGAAAAAACAGTCTTCAACAAATGACATTGGGAAAATTGGAGAGCAACATGCAAAAGAATGAAACTGGGCCACTTTCTAACACCATACACAAACATAAATTCAAAATGGATTAAAGGCCTGAATGTGAGGCCTGAATCCATAAAAATCATAGAAACACACACAAGCAGCATCCTCTTTGACATCAGCCATAGCAACTTCTGTTTTGATGTGTCTCCTGAGGCAAGGGAAACAAAAGCATAAAGATAAACTATTGGGACTGCATCAAAATAAAAATGCTTCTGTACAGTGAAAGAAGCAATCAACAAATCTAAAAGGCAACCTATGGAATAGAAGAAGATATTTGTAAATTATATCTCTCATAAAACATTAGTATTCAAATTTTATTTAAAAAAATTTATAAAACTCAACAACCAAAAACCAAATAATCTAATTAAAAATGGGCAGAAGACATGAATAGATATTTTCCCAAAGAAGCCATACAGATAGCCAACAGATACATGAAAGATGTTCATCATCACTTAACCTCAGGGAAATGCAAATCATAATTACAATGAGATATAACCTCACACCTTTCAGAATAGCTAAAATCAACAATACAAGATATAACCCATGTTTGTGAGGGTTCAGAGAAAAAGGAACACATACCCTATTGGTTGTAATGCATAGTGGTGTAGCCACTCTGGAAAACAATAAGGAAGTTCTTCAAAAGGTTATAAATAGAATTACCCTATGACCCAGCAATCACACTATTGTATATTCACCCATAGAGTATGAGAAGATTAGTTCAAAGGGATAGATGCACCCATATGTTTATAACAGCATTATTTGCAATAGCCAAATATAAAAGAAGCCCAAACATCTATCAATTAATGAATAGATAATGAAGAAGTAGTAGATAGATAGATACAGATATAGATGATAGATAGATAGATATAGATGATATAACAGAATATTATTCACCCATAAAAAATGAAATCTTGCCATTTTCATGGACATAAATGGAGCTAGATTATATAATGCTAATTTAAATGTCAGAGAAAGATAAATACCATATAATTTCACTCATATGTGGAATTTAAGAAAAAAAAGAGCAAAGGGAAAATAAAAAAAGAGTCAAACCAAGAAGCATACTCTTAACTGTAGAGAACAAACTGATGTTACCAGAGGTGAAGTGTGTAAGGAGATGGGTGAAACAGGTGATGCATTTAAGGAGTGCACTTATGGTGATGAACACTGGATGATGTATTGGGTTGTATAATCACTATATAATACATCTTTAACTAATAGAACACTGTATGTTAAATAACTACATGAAAAAAATAAAAACACTGGCATCTTAAAAAAAAGAAAAATGAGTTTTTGCAAATATACATCATAGGTTGCTGCCTTTATCTGATGGAAAGGAGGGCAATGTATTTGTGGGAAAATTATTTTTCTTATTTCCATTTTTAAATTTTTTTTCATATTGTCTAGAGTGTATATATTTTTAAAATCAAAACATATAAAACAATTTAATAAAATAAGTTAAAATAGGAGTATGATATTCATTGCTGCTCTCTATGTATGTTATTAGTATTTGATACTTAGAAATGAATAAAATTCATTGTGGATGAATCTTACAAATATAATATTGAGGGGAGAAAAAGCAAGTCACAAAAGAGTGCTTATTTTATGATTCCTTTAAAAAAGAAAAAAAAACTAATGTACACCAGAGAATGGCAAACTTTTTCTGTAAAGGGCCATTTGGTAAACATTTTAAACTTTTCAGGCCATACTTGGTCTCTTGCAGCTTTTCAACTATGCTGCTTTGTGCATAAGCAGCCATAGATGAATAAACAAATAAATGAATGTACATGAATGTGCCCCATAAAACTCTATTTATGAAAAAAGCTGTGAGCTGCATTGGGCCTAGAAGCCATAGTTTGCCAGTCCTGCTCTAAATTATTTAGGGATGCATACACAAATGTATCACTACAATTAAAAACAAATACATCATTGCTGTAAAATACAAGCTCTGGTTACCACTGGAACAGAGGCAGGTATTAGGATTGGCTTGGGATACACTGGGTAAGTCTAAGAATACATTAATATTTCATTTCTTGACTTCAGTGGTTATTACATAGTTATTCACTGTACAAACAGGTTACATTTTACACATATGTTTTATACTCTTTTCTGTGCTCTGTGCTTAGGTTATTTTTATTCAAGTATAAATAACATACAGTGTTATATTGGTTTCAGGTGCACAATATAATGAGTCATCAATTCTGTACATTACTCAGTACTCATCTTGTTGACTGTAGACTTAATCCAAACTGATTGGAAGTAAAATGACCTATCAATCTGTATGCCAAAGAATCCCAAAAACATTTTTGAATTTGTTGGCAAAAAGGTGCAACACACGAAGTGGCTAGATTTCATTTCTTCTTTTTCTCATTTATTATGTTTTCTGTCCATTATTTTAAATATCTTTATTGATACTTTTTTTGGACTTCTGCCCTCAAGCATTTAAGACTGAAGACATGTTTCTAAAAATCAAAGAAGAACTAAATAATAAATAAGGAGCCAAGCATTAAAGTGCTCCTCAAATGAAGGAATAGAAATTCAAACCCAAAGCTGAAAATGACACAGCCCATTGTGGTTACCAAAAGGGAGGGGAAGGGCCTAGTGCACCCATAGCTTTATCTCAGTCTTCTTCATGTCAGGAGCTCTGAGTGATAGTTCTGCCTGCCTACCCTGTCTTAAATCCATAGCACCTTAATAAGCAGCTGATTTGGCTACAGAATAATTATCTAAGCACTTTTATGGGTTGAACAGGTTGTTTTCCACTCATCTAGATCCATAGAGTGACATTTAAGCCCTTTACTTCTGAGAGTCAAAGGAAGCTGGGGGAAGGGGGAGGACTTAGTTGAGGGGCTCAGCAAATTTTGTTCAGTTCACTAAACACTTCCTGAGCATCTACTCTGTGCCAGGCCTTGTGTTGTGTCATGATAAGACTGATAAAATAGACATATTTCTGTCCACAAGCAGTTTATAATCTAGTAGGGTAGACTGCCATAAAATAATACAATTATAATAGAGGTTGAAGGGATTAGGCGCTCAGTCACGGATGGTGATGAGAAAAAAAATTCAGAAGATAAAATTTCCAGTATTTGAGAACAGTAAGGAAAATATTGCCATGGTCCAGGAAAGAATCAATGAAGGCCTAATTACTGATGAAAATATAGCTCTTTCTCTGTCTACTTAGCTCTGATCCCCAACATATGGCTACCTCTAACTTTAACATTTTTTTATTTATTTTTGGGACAGAGAGAGACAGAGCATGAACGGGGGAGGGGCAGAGAGAGAGAGGGAGACACAGAATCGGAAACAGGCTCCAGGCTCCCAGCCATCAGCCCAGAGACCGACGCGGGGCTCGAACTCACGGACCGCGAGATCGTGACCTGGCTGAAGTCGGACGCTTAACCAACTGCGCCACCCAGGCGCCCCATGGCTGCCTCTAACTTAATGAAGTAGGACATCTTTAATTTTCACAACAGTGCTAAGTTATGCCTTTTTAAAAGTTTGAGAAAAAAATATAAAAATATATATAGGTTGGCTGCTCTGAACATTTAATGGTGTTGAGGAGAGGAGGAAAGAGGAAATGGGGAGGCAGTGGTGGGAAGTGGGACTAGAGAGATAATTGAGCAAGAGTTGGATCTTGAAGAACTTTGTAATATACAAAGCTACTAGACAACTATCAAAGGGTTTTTAGGATGGAAATAATATGCTTATATCTCTTCTTTATAATTGTATGATTTATTTTGAGATAATTTTGGATTCACAATGAATTATAATAAATAATACAGAGAGATCCTGTATAATCTCTATGCTTATTCCTCAATAGTAACACCTTGCAAAACTAATATGTCGCAAATAAGATAATGACCTGATATAGTCAAGATACAGAACGTTACCACAAGGATCAATCATATTACCCTTTTATAAACACACCCACTTCCCTGTAGTTCCCACTCCTTTCTTAACACCTGGTTGCCACTAACATGTTCTCCATTTCTATAATTTTGTGATTTCAAGAATATTACATATGAAATTATACATTATGTAACCTTTAGAGAATGGCTTGTTTAACTCAGCATAATTCTCTGAAGATTCATCGAGGTTGCTGCATGTATCAATAGTTTATTAACTTGTATTGTTCAGTAGTATTTTATGGTATGGATGCACCAGGGTGTGTTTACTAATTTATAAGACATTTGGATTAGGGCATTTATATTGTTTACATTTTTACTATTTTTAGTAATGCTACTATAAACATTTGTGTAAAAATTTTCTGTGAGCATAAATTTCCATTTCTCTAAGATTAATGACCAAGAGAGAAATTGCTGGGCCATGTGGTAGTTGTGTTTCTACCATTTTAATTTTTCACCAGCAATGTGAGTCATCCAGTTTTTCTGCATCATCACTAGTATTTAATGTTGTCACTATTTTTTTAGTCATTCTGACAGGTCTGTATTGATATCTAACGTTGATATTAAGTTGCATTTCCCTAATGGCTATTGATGTTGAAAAAATTTTCATGGATTTGACATCTTTGGTGAAATGTCAGTTCATGTCTTATGCCTATCTTCTATGTGGATTGTTTGTTTTGTTATTCTAGAGTTTTTGAAAGTTCTTTATATATTCCAGATATGAGACTTTTGTCAAACAAGTGGCTTTCAAATATTTTCTCTTAATCTGTAGTTTGACTTCATACTCTTCATAGGAGTCTTTAAGGCAGCAAAATTTTCGTGTTAATTTTTTAAATTGTGATGACACCTAATTTCTTAATTTTTTGGTGGAGTATGCTCTTATATCATGTTCATAACTTCAACACGCCCTAAGTCTCAAAGATTTTCTTCTGTGTTATCTTCCAAGAGTTTTATAGTTTTACGTTTTATATTTTAGTTTGTGGTCCTTTTTGAAGTCATTGTATAAGATGTGAGGTTCTGGTTATGGTTCTTCTTAGGGCTATTGATGTCCAATTTTTCCAGCATCATGAATTGACAATGTTATATTTTTTTCATTGAATTGCTTTTGTACCTGTGTGAAAAATCAATTGGCTATATTTATGCATTCTCTACCCTATTTCAATGATCTATCTATTCCCCATGTCAATACCACAGTCTTGATTTCAGTAGCTATATATATATACATATATATATATATATAGAAGTTAAAGCAGTATTTATTCAATTTCTCCAATCGTATTATCTAAAGCATAAGTAGTGATTATTTAGCAAGAACACAAATTATTTTAAGGCCTCTGTATTTTTATTTTTGTTCAGAAATACATATTTAATATGTTTATTTTTGTTTCAAGCCTTTATTTAAATTCTAGTTGGTTAACATATATTGTAATATTGGTTTCAGGGGTAGAATTTAGTGATTCATCACTTACATATAACACACAGTGTTTATTGTAACAAGTGCCCTCCTTAATACTCACCACCCATTTAGGCCATCCCCTGTTCACCTGTCCTCCAGCAACCCTCAGTTTGTTTTCTATAGTTAGTAGTCTCTTATGATTTGCCTCCCTCTCTATTTTTCCCCTTCCCCTATATTCATCTGTTTTGTTTCTTAAATTCCACATATGAGTGAAATCACATGTTATTTGTCTTTTCTCTGACTTATTTTGATTAGCATAATACTGAGGAAAATACTGTAGCTCATCCATATCATTACAAATGGCAAGATTTTACTCTTTTTTAAATATTTATTTTTGAAAGAGAAAGAGTGTGGGCGGGGGAGAGGTAGAGAGAGAGAGAGGGAAAGAGAGAATCTCAAGGAGGCTCCACACTGCCCAACATGGGGCTTAAACTCACTAACCAGGAAATCATGACCTGTGCCAAAAACCAAGAGTCAGACATTTAACCAACTGAGCCACCCAGGCGCCCCAAGATTTCATTCTGTTTTGATGGCTGAATAATCACCCCAAAAAAGCAAATAATCCCATTAAGAAATGGGAATGAATAGACATTCATATGTCCCAAAGAAGACATACTTGAATATAAGTTTTGAAATTGGGTACACTGATACCTCTCACTGTATTTTCTTTCAAATTATTCTAGCAATTCTAGTTCCTTTAGCTTTCCATATAAGTTTCAGAATTATCTTTATATCTATAAAAGACGCTGAAATTTTTATAGGAATTGCAATAAGCCTATAGATTAATTTGGTGAGAATTTACTTCTTCACTGTTAAGTCTTACAATAAATGAATATGGCATGTCTCTTCATTCATTTAAATCATCTTCAATTTCTGTCATGAGATTTTTGTAGTTTTAAATATGTTTTATTTTTTTTGTACCTAATTGTTTTAAGTTTTGGGTGACTGTAAATGGTATTATATTTTTAATTTCAGTGTGCATGCATCCATAGGGGTGCAATTGATTTTTACATTGTTCTCACATCCTGAGACCTTGATGAACTCAAGTATTAATTCTTTTTATAGATTCCTTGGAATTTTCTATGTAGCCTATCATGTCATCTGCAAATAAGGACAGTTTTGTATCTTCCTTTCCAATCTGCATACCATTTATTTACTTTTCTTACTTTTTTTTTGACTGAGTAGAATTTCCAACACTATGTTGAATAAGAGTGAGAAGAGCATACATCCTTAGTTCATTCCCTAAGTGGAAAGCATTATCTTTCACTATTAAGATGTTAGCTATAGATTTTATGTAGATGCTTAATTAGCCTAAGTAAGTTCCCTTCTATTCCTACTTTTTTGAGAATTTTTATCATGAGTGACTTCAGAATTTTTTCAAATGCTTTTTCTGTGTAATTTAATATGATCATGTGTGATTTTTCTTCTTTTTCTATTAATATGGTGAATAACATTGATTAATTTTTCTAATATTAAACCAGTTTATCACCAAAATTCCCAAATTTATGTGTGTAGAGTTGTTTGTAATATGCCCTTATTATCCTTTTGATGTCTGCAGGATCTGTAGTTATATACTATTTTAAATTCCTGATATTGGTAATTTGTGTCTTCATTTGTCTTGCAGGGATTTGTCATTTTGTATTTACCCTTTTAAAGACCTAGCTCTTTTTTTTATTTATTTTTTCTATTGTTTTTTATGCTTAAAATCTTGTGAATTTTACTCTTATCTTCATTATCTCCTACCTTCTGTTTGCTTGATGTTTATATATTTTCTCCTTTGTTAATAAATTTTTGAGGTGGGAACTTAGGTTATGGATTTGAGACTTTTCCTCTTTTTTCATAAATACATTTCGCACAATAAAATTTCTTCTCAACACTGCTTTGGATGTGTCCCATATGTTTTAGCCTAAAATATTTTAATTTAAATTCAGTTAAGTGTATTATTTAACTTCCCTTAAGACTGCCTTTTTGACCCATGTATTATTTAGTAGTTTGTTTGTTTGTAACTAAATGTTTCGAGATTTTTCTGTGATCTTTCTCTTACTGATTTTTAGTTTGATTCCATTGTGATGAGAGAATACAATTGCTATGATTTCAGTTATTTTTAACTTACTTAGGTTTATTTTTGACCCAGGATATGGTCTATCTTGATATACATTCTCTGGAGTTTTGTAAAAAATGTGTATTCTGTCGTTAATCAGTTGGAGTTTATATAAATATTGATTAGATCAACCTGTTAGTTGATAAGGTTGAATTCTATATCTTTGCTGATTTTCTCTTTAGTTGTTTTGTCAATTGGTAAGAAAAGAGTATTGAAGTCTCCAACCATAATGTTTGTCTATTTCTCCTTTCAGTTCTATTAAATGTTGCTTCACATATTTTGCAGTGTTTATTTTTTTACATACATATTTAAAACTGTTATATGTCCTTTGTGGATTGTTTTGAAATTGGGTAATTATTCAAATAGTACTAGACTCACTAAAATCTTGTCCTGGGTAAGGAGAGAAAATGAACAAGGTTTGGTGTCTGGACTTGAGACTTTTCGGGTTTCTTTATTGAAATTCATATCAGCATAGTTTAAATATACTTTAGAAATGCTGTAATCAGATATTGCAGTATTCAATTGTTGGAACAGCCAAATGCAGAAAATTCCATCTCTGGCTTGAGCCTGTGCCCATTGTGGGGTGCAAATTTGATTATTTAAAGAAGCCTGGTTTCACAATGTGTGTGCAATGCAAGGTAGTATGTGTTTGTAAACTGAGTGACACCAGTGATAATTGCCTAATGTAAACACACACACACACACACACACACACACACACACTGAGCCATTTTCAAGGCATATTTTTGATATTGAAATGGAGTAAAACATGTATTTTTTTATATTTATATATGTATAATTTATTCATGCTTATATGTAGAGAGAGAAATTGAAACTTTTAGGGTTATGCTACTCTAATCCCAAAGGTTTATTCCAGTTCTGATGCTCTTTGAGTTTATTCTGTTGGTAACTATGGAAGTGGCTTGCCAAAGATTTTTATAAACCTTAGCCTTTAAAACAGTGTTTATCAAAATATTTCATAATGTTGGTGCCTAGAGCTCTATTTTAAGAAGTGACTTAGTGATTCTAAGATAATCCACTCTTTACATTTTAGGAAGTGTGGCTACAAGGTCTAGATCCTGAAGTTGTTTGAGCACACATTATAGACGGGGATCATGTAGTGTTGGACAGCAGTTACTCACACACTCACACACACACACACACACACAATTTATGTGTCTTTCATATATAGTGATCCTTATTTTTGTGTGCCCTTCAGACTTAAAATGTTTGAAATGGAACTCATTTACCTCCAATCCCCACCTGTCAGATCTGCTATTCCTTTATTCCCATCTTGGTTAATGACATTATCATTTATGTAGCCACTCTAGCTGGAAATACTAAAGTTATCCTTGACTATTTTATTTCCTTTAAGCTTAGTAAACACTGCACTCTTTCTAAAGTGTTTTTAGTCCCATAGTCTGCTTGCCAACCCCTAGACTTTCTTTAATTTTTCAAACTTTCACATACATCTCATTTCTTCTGAAAATATTTTCCTTACCTAATGCCCCCTCCTCCCACCATAGATGTATTTATGAATTGTATACCTATGCTTGTCTTTGTGGTTAATGTTCTGCATTGTTATTTATTCAATTAATGCTTGCCTTTCCTATTAGACAAAGAGCTTTTTTATTTCAGTGGACTGTTCATCTCTGGGTCTCCAGTGCAAGGCACAGTATTTGTTGAGTTGAATGTTTATGCACTTTTCCAAAAGTGGAAGGTGTTTCTAAGATCTGAGTCCTTGTATACTCTTCCCCAAGGACTGGGAGGAAGACACCCATCCACTCTCAAACACATTATTGGATTAAAGATACCATGGATGCCTTCAAATATTTAAAAAGCTTCCTTCTTAAGAATGAACAACATTGTATTAGTCTCTGTGATTACAAAAGCCATGTAAGAAGCTATAGGGAAATAGATTTCAGCTTAAGGGAAATAAGAGCTACTAACACTGCCAAAGGGGAAATAGGCTGCTCTTAGAAGTACTGAGTTTCCTGTGACTGAAGGCATGAGAGCAGTAGCAGAGCAGCTACTTGGAGAAAACATTACAGAGAAGATTTAAACTATCATATGGCAGAGTCAGATTGAATAGCCTTTAAAGTTCCTCTAGAATGTATTCATTAAAGCAAGATGGAATCGAATAGGACTGAAACATATTCTCCTCCTAAACCTTTTCCTATTCTAGCTGTCTCTGTATTTGTTAATAGTACTGTCACCATTATCTCCATCTCAGGCTGAAAAACATAGAATCATATATCCATCTATCACCTTATCCCAGTTTTTTTCAGTTACTAAATTCTATAGATTCTACCTTTGCATCATCATATCATCTCTTGAATCTCTCACTACATCCACATTGACCTTGCCTTAATTCAGATGTTCTTTACCTCTCCCTTGGGTCATTGCAACTGACTTTTCCTAACTCCTGGCCATAGCCATCAGAATAATAATTCTAAAATATAATTATAATCATATTACTCCCATATTCAAAACTTTTAAGCATATTACTCCCATGTTCAGAAGTCCTCCAAAGTCCTGTAGTGACCTACCTGCCCAGCTTCATCTCCCTCTACTTCTCTGCATGATAACACTGCTCCAGTCAAACTATAATATGGCATGCTCCAAGAACAAGCCCTATTGTTTACTTTTTCCCCTTTTCTGTCTCTTGCTGTCTAAATTTCATATCTATCCTTCAAGTAACAGCTAAAATGATATCTCTCTTATAAAGTCCATCATAAATCCTCCCCCTCTCCATTACTTTCTAGAGGATTTCTTTTCTTCTAAAAACTGTATTCATATTTTTGATTAGTGTTTGCAAGTCATATCTTTTTTACATATCTTTTAATTCAACATATCTTCATTTATATTTAAAAGACCACTAAACCAGCCCTGAAAGTTTCTTATAGACAAGATACATTTGGGTTTGCTTTAAAAATGCATCCTGCCTGACAACCTCTTCCTAGCCAGAGTACTTTATTTGTATTTTAAAAATAATTTTTATGACTGTATAGCTTGTATAGTAACAACACAGTTAAAATTTTTGAATATTTATTATGTGTTAGCTACTATTATAAATATTTTACACGTATTATTTTATTTATTCTATAAATATATACACATCTCATGAGGTAGGTACTATTATTATCCCCATTTTACAGATGAGGAACTCAAGGCTTGAGAACTTGAGATAGTAAATATTTTGCTTAATTATACACAGAACCATCAAGTGATTTTCCCAATAAAGGATACATGTAGAGGAAAATAAGTTGGTAGGCCTAAAACATGTTACTTTTGCTTGTCTCATGCCCCTGTCTGGACTACAGTGCCTGGGTATGGGCCAATATGTACTTTATTACAACCCTACCTCAGAAATACTCACACCATGACTTGAAGCTGGGACCAGAAGGGGAAGAGTTGAGTCTGATTTTCTTGGGGGTTATAGGAAAGAAGAAGGTGAGAATATCAGAACAGGTCATGATTTGAGAGTATGATTTCCACTGGAGCTTGAGAGGCAGACAGGACTTTATGCCTTGGCTCCTTTACTTCCTGGACGTGTAAGCTTTGGCAACATCTCTGCTAAGCCTTAGTAATTAGGCTGGAATGTTAACGTGGAAATTTTTTCTTAAATGTATAAATCTGTCGAGAAAAATCTGTAATTTTGTGTCTGTATCCATATCAGAATCCACATCATTCCTGGGATTATATCTGACCAGCTGTGCAGCCTTGAACAAGCTCTTTCTTCTTTCTGGACATCACTGTACATAACAGTGACATGAAGAAGTTCACCTGGATATTCTCTAAAGGGCCCTTACACTCTGATACGCTGTGGAGATATATATATATATATATATATGATAAAACAGGGTGGTTGTTTTCCCCAAAGAAGTCAGTGGGCAGTTTGGGAGGCTTCCATTAGCACTGTTTCCTTCCTTGGTCTGGGAAGGAATACATAGTGTCATCAATCATCATTATTATCATCATGGTCACCAAGAAAAATTTTCTGTGGTCTATTTTCTGTGAGTTATGGTTAGGAAGATTCACATTTGGTGTATATATATATATATATATATATATATATATATCCTACTTATAATTGGTTGCAATTTACAACGTATGAAATGTATAAAATATCTACATCTATTAATCTAATTTTATATCCATAGCAATTTATTTGTGGTGATATTTATTCTTATCTCCATTTTTCAGATGATCAAACTAAGTTTGAAGTGATTTGATGATTTTCCTAAAAGAAGACAACACTGGCTGTGATATACCTTCACTTATTAATGTGAAGTGGCCAAAACCAGCACTCAAATGTATCTTAATCCAAATATTTTTTACTATTTCATAGTTACCTTTTAAAATAATTGACATGCAATAAGTGCCAGAATCAACAATTTATAAAGAGGTTTTCGATCTATTGACTGAATTAATTGAGTAGAATTCTCTTTCTACACTGAAGAAAATTATAGTCTAGTTGAGGAAGCAAGACATAAACATACTGATGAAAAGCAACAAATGAGTTGTACACAGTGAGAGTAGAGGAAAGGGAAAGAGCCCTGGAAGGACACAAAAGAAGTATTCCTTTGAAGAAGTGGGATTTTTATTGGGCCTGTGGAAGGTTTGGATGGGATGAAAGAAAGGGGGTAAGACTTCTAAACAGGAAGAATAATGTGAGAACTACAGAAAAAATATGTTCAAGGCCTGTTTAGAAAATGGAGCCAGATGATTTGGTAGAGAAACATTCGAACATTTGGGTGAATTTAAGTGTTGGAAGTCCTGGAATGACAGGTTATTTAACTCCCGTGAGACCCTAGTATTCAATTACTCTGTGAAGAAAAACATGAAATGGTCATACAAATTGCTCCAAGCCACATATTCTGCCATGGGTCCATGGGAGAACTAAGACTTGATATTGACTTTCTTCTTCACAGCCAGAACTCTTTCCAATAAAATGCAGGGTCCACAGTCTTGCCTTTTTCATGGGCAGCAGCAAGTAATGATTTTTACCAAACCAAGACACACTGAGAATTTTTTTTTTTTTACTACAAAACCTCTTCAAAGCACCTGATGAGTAATCCTAACTTTTCCTTCTTCGGAGGAATTGAGAAGTTGTGGGTCAGGATCACTTCCCTAGTGAATCCTCAGAATAATATGCAATCAAAATACTTCCTGATTCCATCTTCAAAAGTACCCAGATTCAATAAGGACTAGGGAGTTCTTGAATAAAATAAGACCCAGATGATGACAAATGGACAGATTTGGTGTTAACTTTAATAAGACAGATGAGAACATTTATTCCTTTTTATAAGACCATATTTTATTTTGATAGCTTTTTTTTTAATTTTAAAAAATAAATGTCAATTTGAAAAAAAAATGAGAGTAGTTTCTTTGTAGATGAATCTTGAAGTTCCAGGAATGATCTCTGTTGCCTCCCTTGTTTTTTCTCTTCTTGTTCCTTTCCCTCTCTTAGTCTACAGATTCCCAGAAGTTTATCCACTAATGTTCTCTATGTTAGCAAACCATAGTCACTAATAAATCACTAAAGTTTGGGGTTCAACACTGTCAGAAATTTTAACTCTAGGGCTTGTGTGTATGTCTGGCTACTGATTGACTGAAAAATATTTTTTGCAACCACTGGTTTATGTTTCAGAATAAGCAAATTAAAATGGCCTCACAGAATCTGTCCTTAACTTGGAGAGGAACCAAAGAACCAAACTGTTCTTCTGACATGGATGAAAGGACCCATCTCAAAAATATCTGAACCCACTCGAAATTTCAAAAGAACATGAGCTCAGGACCCAAGCCCTGGGAGATGACTTTTACAGAGGCAACTGGAGAGCTACAGGGAAAATGCAAAATTCTTGCCCATTTTTATCTAATCCCACGCAGATCTAATCTCATCCTTCAAGAAACACATCCTTTAATAAATTCTGTGTAAATAAAAAGGGGGAAGAAAGCACCTCAAATCCAATTTGTATTTTATTTTTAGCTTAATTAACTTCCAGAGCCATTAACTGGGCTGTGGCCTCAGGGCTTCCCTGGAGAAAAGTTCAATGGCTTTTGGGCCCCCTCAGTCAAAGCCCCCTATCCTTTAATGATGAAGGCTGAACTAATCGAACTAGCTACTGTAAGTCAAGTCTAATTTTTGTATGTTTAAAATTAATTTTCAGACAGACATAACTTTTATAAATTACAATTATATTCATAATTCTCCTTCTGAACATTTCTTCAGTTATATGTGTGAAATTGATAAAGTTACATGCTCTTTCTAGGCCTCAGTTATCATTTATATAAAATGAGAGAAAAAAAGGTGGATTAAATCAATTGTTTTCAGGCTTCATGTACATCAGAATTACTGGAGGAGCATGTTAAATATACACATGCCTAAGCATGAGCCATATTGATTCTGATTTATTAGGCCTGGGGTATAACTCTGGAACCTAGTTTTTGGTAAGCTTCCCAGGTGACTCTAATGGACACCACTGAGCTAAATGCTCTCTAAACTTCTGTCCCTATCTAAAAATCAAGAAATTGTTATCTTCTAAAGAAATGTTAGCATACAAATGGGCCATTCAGCTTACTAAGATCCTCAGACACTTTACTCAGTACATTGAAAGTGCCCACAGCTCTAAAAGTCTTAGCTAATGATAAGGGATGTGCCTAAAACAGGAAAAAGTTCAATGAAACTCAGGAATGAAATGCAGGGCTTGTCATGTGAGGAAAAATCAGGGAATACTATTGTCTAGAGCCCTTATTCAGTAAGATCTTCCATTTTGAACAATATTCAGTATCCCATTGACTTAGAAGTAGAACATATAGTGTTTTCAATATAGGTAAAAGGATTTAGATAAAAGTCACCTAGACTTCTAGAGAGAGAAAAGGCTTGGATTAAAGTATTTCAAGTTTCCCACTTATGGCTCCTAAGTGATGAGAGATCTACATGAGGCTCCTCCTGTCTGACTACCACACATCACAGGGCTGCCTGATAGCATGCTACACTCTAAACCTGATCAAGAATTCTTAAAATCAAGTTTGGTACATAGACTGTGCCTCTGAAAGCATAATCAACCCCAGACTTCTCCTGATTTTGTCCAAAGTGTTGTGGCCAACAGTTTGCCTCCATGGCAACCCTGCTTTGGCTCAGCCTTAAGATTAGGGTGACTTCATTACACTAAGAGGAGGGGAGATTTACTATATGGAGAAGGTCCCTAATCCAAAAAGAAGCAGAGTCAACCAGCAGCCACATTTGTTCCTGTTATGAAGGACATCCTTGTAGCCCACAGAAGTCATGCTCTAAGCAGGCCCCACAAGGTGCCTATGGTTTTCCTCCTCCCTTCTTCCCCAATATTCACTACCTAAAGGTTTTAAAGACTTGAAACTTTAAAGACACGACAAAACCACCCACCTCATTCCATGGGAATATTTTAGGTTGCCCCATGTGACAGTGCTTCTAGATTCACAGTATCCTTTACTACATGCAAGATGGATTGTCTTGGTCCAGAACAGCCCTCAATGATAGAAATTGGTCAAGTGAGTGTAAATCATAAGAAGGCAGATTTAAGCTCAAAGTGTAAGGGAAAGTATGGAACATTTACTGAGTGCTCACTATATGCCAACCCCTGTACAAGGTACTTTTTACATTTGTTACCTTGTAAACAAGTCTAATACTTGAGACATTATAAGAAACATTATTAACCAGCCCATTTGACAGATAAAAAAAAATATTGCTATTGATGAAGTAATTAACAGATCACTCAGCTGGCAAGGAGCAGAACCAGAATTTAAACCCAGATTTCTGAGTACAAAGGTTTTCTTTTATTTTTTATTCTAAATATTATAGTCTTATATTTAAATATATGCCCTATTTATTTATTTATTTTGTATCAGATGTGAAGTTTAGGTCAATATTCACAATAAGTCTTTGTTTAGTTCTTTTTTATATTTTAACTTTTTTAATTTTTGAGCACCAGTATGAACTCATAGAATTTTATATATATCTGAGTTACAATTATTCAGCACCACGTTTGTTTGTTTGTTTACCATGGGTATTTGTGTTTTTTAAATGTTTATTTATTTTTGAGAGAGAGAGAGAGAGAGAGAGAGAGCAGACAGGGTAGTGGCAGAAAGAGAGGGAGAGAGAGTTCTAAACAGGCTTCAAGCCATCAGCACAGAACCCTACATGGGTCGAGAACTCACGAACCATGAGATCATGACCTGAGCCAAACTCAAGAGTTGGCTGCTTAACTGACTGAGCCACCCAGTTGCCCCCCATGGGTCTTTGTTAAATATCTACAGATGAAAGTCAGATACTGTTCTGAAGCAGAGAAGTCGAGATACTTGAGCCAAATTGCTTGGCCTAATTGTATGAAGTCTTGCCACCACCAAAGAGGCTGAGTTATGTGTCTTCAGAGATAATTATTATATTTGACCAGAGGTAGGAGAGTTCTTCTATGCTAGGGACAAAGGAGATAGGAAAGTTCCTGTGTTTGGAAAGGGAAAATGTATTCAAAAATATATTATCAGTGTAAAGTGATGTAGCATCTTGGAGCAAGTGACCTTACCTGAACTTTTTTCAATTAATCACTCCAAATTAAAAACATGTGTCCACACAAAACCTGTACATAATTGTTCATAATATTTCCAAACTAGAAACAACCTGTATTCAGTTTCTAGGGATGACAGCACAAATTGCCACAAAATAAATGGCTTAAAATAACAGATATTTATTGTCTGTAACTCCAAAATAAGCACGATTGATTTTTTTCTGAGGGTTCTGAGGGAGAATCTGTTTCATGTCTCTTCATAGATTCTGGTGATTTACTGGCAATGTTTGGTATTTCTTGGCTTAAAGGTGCATCACTCAAGTCCTCCAACTCCATGTGGTATTCTCTCTGTGTCTTTTCACATAGTCTTCCATCTGTGCATATCTCTGTGTCTAAATTTCCCTTTTGGTAAGAATACCAGTCTTAATAGATTATGGAACATGCTAATGATCGCATTTCAGCTTGATTGCCTTTGTAATGACCCTCTTTCCAAATAAAGTCACCTTCTCAGTTACTGGGAGTTAGAACTTCAGCATATCTCTTGGAGAACACAATGCAACCCATAAAACAACCAAAATGTCCTACATGTGACAGTCAAACAAAATATGGTGCATACAAACCATGGAAGACTACTCAGTAACAAAAATAGCGCACTATAGATACACACAATTTGATTAGATCTTAGGTGTGTTACCTGAGTGGAATAAAAAGCAAATGCCATATAACCCCCTTACCCATGGTTTCTCTTTCCACAGTTTCATTTACCTGTGTTTAACCAAGATCCAAAAGAAATAATCTTACTGACATCACCAGAGGGTCAATAGTAGCCTAACACCAAATCACAATATCTATATTATTCACTTCATTTCATCCAATCATGTACGCATTTTATCATTTCACATCATCACAAGAATAGTGAGTACAGTGCAATAAGATACTTTGAGAAGAAAGATTATATTCACATAACTTATTATAGTATATTGTTATAATTATTCTAATTTTAATAAAAGTTATTGTTAATTACCTACTGTGCCTAATTTTTTTTTAAATTCAAGTTAGTTAATATACAGTGTAGTCTTGGCTTCAGGACCCAGTGTTCATCCCAAAAAGTGTTCTCCTTCATGCTCATCACCGATTTAACCCATACCATCACCCACCTCCCCTACAACAACCCTCAGTTTGTTCTCTGTATTTAAGAGTCTTATTGTTTGCCTTCCTCTCTGCTTTCATCTCATTTTTCCTTCTATTACTGCACCTAATTTATAAATCAAACTTATCATAGGTATGAATTATAAGGAAAAATAAGATATATAGGATTTGGTACTATCTAGTCTCAAAGATCCCCTTGGAACATAACCCCCAAGGATAAGGGGGGACTACTGTATTGGAAGGTTACAAACTGTGTAATTCCATTTATATAGCATTTTCAAAATGCAAAAATTACAAAGATGTAAAATAAACTAGTGATTTCCAGGACTTAGTGAAGGCATATTAGAGGGGAGTAGGTGTGATTATAAGGAAGTAGCATCAGGGAAATTTTTGTGATGATGGAACAGTTTTGTATAACGATGGCAATGATTATTTGAGCTTACTCATGTGATAAAATGGTACATAACTACACACACACATCGTACCAGTGTCAATTTCCTTGTTTTTATGTTGTTCTGTACTTATATAAAATATAACAATTTGGGGAACTGAGTGAACGGTACATGTAACTTCTTGTAATTATATAATCCTTTCAAAATAAAAAAAAATCTCTTTTGTGGTTTTATTTATTTTTCTATTTTTAATTCATATATAATTAATGTACAGTGTTATATTAGTTTAAGGTGTACAATATAGTGATTCTATACATTACTCAGTGCTTGTATTGGTGAGTGTACCTCCCCCCACTCCCTTCTGGCAACAACCAGTTTGTTCTCTATATTTCAGAGTCTCTTTTTTTTTTGTCTGTTTCTTTTGTCCTTTGTTCATTTTCTTTGTTTCTTAAACTCCACATATAAGTTAAATCTTACAGTTTTTGCCTTTCTCTGACTTATTTCAGTTAGCATTATACACTCTAGGTCCATTCATGTTGACGCAAATGACAAAATGTTATTCCTTGTTTATAGCTGAGTAATATTCTATCATGTATGTATGTATAGATCACATCTTCTTTATCCATTCTTCTATCGATGAACATTTAGGTTTCTTCCATACACTGGTTATTGTCAATAAATGTCAATAATGTTGCAATAAACATGGGGATACATATGACTTTTATAATTAGTATTTTGAGGGGTTTTTTGGGGGGGAGTAAATACCAAGTAGTGGAATTACTGCATCATATGGTACTTCTACTTTTAATTTTTTTGAGGAGCCTCCATACTGTTTTCTACAGTGGCTGCACCAATTTGCATTTCCATCAACAGTGCACAAGAGTTCCTTCTCAACATCCCGTCTTCAAAATTTGAAGTTGTTGTCTTTTACCCAAAACAACAGCAACAACAACAAAAACAACAACAAAACAATCTTTTCAAAAACACTGAAGGTCACTTCGGTGTAAGCAGAGCAGTGTGTTTACTAAATGAGGGACTGTGGTTCCCAAAAACTTGATGACAGATACCAGAATTGAAGTGGATGACAGAGCTGGATCGGTACATGGTAGGAGACATGTTTGAAAGCATATTTGAACCACACCTTGAGGATACACAGAAATGTTTGTTGGATATGTGTGAGAGAAGCATAGTTTGTGGGGATTTGAGGTCCAATATGAGCAGATAGGGGAAAAAGCAGTGAAATGTTTGTTATGTTACCCTATGTAACCCACAGGTTGGTAAGACCTGGGAAAACCAATTATAAACACAATGTAATAATTCCCATGACAAAATTATAATAGAGTGCTATGGAATCTCAGAGGAGAGAATGACTAACTGATTTACGTTAAGAAAGACTTCATAGAAGAGGTGATATTCAATTTTGCAATGTTACGATTTCGTTAGGCAGAGGAAATAAGGCATATAAATATAAGTGAAATAAAGGAATTATAAATGGTCCACCGATGGATAAATGTATACAGAATTATATATATATATATATATATATATATATATATATATACACATATCAAATGGATACAGGAAAAACTATATCATGTAACTATCTATAGATACACACAGAAAAATTAACTATAGTCATCACTTTGTACATTGCATCTCCAGTACTTATTTACTTTGTAAATGGAAATTTGTACCTTATGACTATCTTCATCCAATTGCCCCTTCCCCTAATCCCCATCTCTGGTAACCACAAACATGATCTCTTTTTTCAATTTTTTTTAATGTTTAATTATCTTTGACAGAGAGAGAGAGAGAGAAAGACACAGTGTGAGTGGGGGAGGGGCAGGGAGAGAGGGAGACACAATTTGAAGCAGACTCCAGGCTCTGAGCTGTCGGTACAGGGCCCGACACGGGACATGAACTAAGGAATTGCAAGATCATGACCTGACCCAAAGTCGAATGCGTAGCTGACTGAGCCACCCAGGCGCCCCAATCTGATCTCTTTTTATATGAGTTTATTTTTTTTTAAGATTCCACATATAAGTGAGATCATACAGTACATGACATTTTTTTGTCCTAAAGGCCCATCCACGTTGTTTCAAATGGCAATATCTCCCTATTTTTATGGCTAAATAACATTTTATTGTGATTGTGTATGTGCATGCATGTGTGCATGTGCGTGTGCGTGTGTGTGTGTGTGTGTGTGTGTGATCACATCCTGTCTATGCATCCATCGATGGGCACTTAGGTTGTTTCCATATTCTGGTTATTAAAAATAATGTTGCAAGGTTAGAGAGGGAGGGAGGCAAACCATAAGAGACTCTTAAAAACTGAGAATGAGCTGAAAGTTGATGGGGGGTGGGAGGGAGGGGGAAGTGGGTGATGGGCATTGAGGAGGGCACCTGTTGTGATGAGCACTGGGATTGTATGGAAACCAATTTGACAATAAAATTCACATGTAAAAAATAAAAATAAATGAAAAAATAATGTTGCTACAAAAATTGGGGTACAAACATTACTTTCATATGGTGTTTTTGTTTTCTTTAAATATATCCCAAGAGATGCAGTTAAGGCAGTCCTGAGAGGAAAATACATTGTAATCCAGGTCTATCTCAAGAAACAAGAAAAATCCCCAATACAAAATCTAACAGAACACCTAAAGGAAATAGAAGCAGAACAGCAAAGACACCCCAAACCCAGCAGAAGAAAAAAAATAATACAGATCAGAGCAGAAATAAACAATATAGAATCTAAAAAAAAAACTGTACAGCAGACGATGAAACCAAGAGTTGTTTTTTTCAGAAATTAAACAAAATTGATAAACCTTTAGCCAGACTTCTCAAAAAAAAAAAAAAAAAAAGAAGGAAGATGAGCCCTATAGATAAAATCAAGAATGAAAATGGAATTATTATAACCAATCCTTCAAATATACAAACAATTATCAGGGAATACTATGAAAAAATATATGCCAATGAACTGGACAACCTGGAAGAAATGGAAAAATTCCTAAGCACCCACACACTTAAAAAACTCAAACAGGAAGACATAGAACACTTGAACAGAACCATAACCAGCAAAGAAACTGAATCAGTTATCAAAAATCTGCCAAAAAATAAGAGTCCAGGACCAGATGGCTTCCCTGGGAAATTCTCCTAGACATTTAAAGCAGAGATATACCTATCCTCAAGCTGTTCCAAAAAAATAGAAAGAGAAAGAAAACTTCCAGACTCATTCTATGAAGCCATTCTCATCAATAAGGTTGCTTATGTTTGTGAGTAATTGTTTTACATATTTGGGGGCTCCTGTATTCAGCACATAGACATTTATAATTGTTAGCTCTTCCTGATGGATAGACTCTGTAAGTATTATATAATGCCCTTCTTCATCTCTTGTTACAGCCTTTAATTTAAAGACAAGTTTGTCTGATATAAGTATGGCTACTCCAACTTTCTTTTGAGTTCCCGTAGCATGATAGATAGTTCTCCATCCCCTCACTTTCAATCTGAAGGTGTCCTCAGGTCTAAAATGAGTCTCTTGTAGACAGCAAATAGATGGGGTCTTGTTTTTGTTTTTTTGTTTTTGTTTTTTTTTTTTTGTTTTTTGTTTTTTTGTTTTGTTTTTTATCCATTCTGACCCCTATGTCTTTTGGTTGGAGCATTTAGTCCATTTACATTCAGTGTTATTATGGGTTTAGAGTCATTGTGATGTCTGTAGGTTTCACACTTGTAGTGATGTCTCTGGTACTTTGTGGTCTTTGCAACATTTCACTCACAGAGTCCCCCTGAGGATGTCTTATAGCATTGGTATAGTGGTGATAAATTCCTTCAGTTTTTGTTTGTTTGGGAAGACCTTTATCTCTCCTTCTATTCTGAATGACAGACTTGCTGGATAAAAGATTCTTGGCTGCATATTTTTCTGTTCATCACATTGACGATTTCCTGCCATTCCTTTCTGGCCTGCCAAGTTTCAGTAAATAGATCCATCACTAGTATTATTGGTCTCCCTTTATATGTTAGAGAGTGTTTATCCCTATCTGCTTTCAGAATTTTCTCTTGGGGTGGGAGGGAAGGGAGGGGAGGTGGTGGTATTGAGGAGGGCACCTGTTGGGATGAGCACTGGGTGTTGTTTGGATACCAGTTTGACAATAAATTTCATATTTAAAAATATACATAAGAATTCAAAGACATAAAAAAAGAAAATGGGGTTTTCTTAATTTCTCTTTCTGCTTCTTCATTATTAGTGTATAGAAATGCAATAGATTTTGGCATATTGGTTTTGTATCCTGTGACTTTACATAATTGATTTATCAGTTCTAGCAAGTTTTTGGTGGAGTTGTTAGTGTTTTGTATACAGAGCATCATGTCATCTGCAAATAGTGAAAATTTGGATGCAATTTATTTCTTTTTGTTGTCTCATTTAATTGGATTAATCAGACATGTTGTGGAATCTCTTTCCCAAAGAATCTTTATGAAAAGATGAATGACTCTAGCATATTTTTCTATCCAAAAAACTCCACATTTATAAAATTCTCCTCAATTACTAAGGTCCTTGGGTGCTAAAGCCCAGGACTGAGAGGTAAGATGGCCCAGAGTGAGAAGTCCTTTTGCCTGTGAGTTAAGGCAAGTAAGCAGGCTGACCCAAGACATGTCATTTACTAAATACTATATTATGTCATCCACTTAGTCTTGGCCACCACCAAATAAAATTTCAGCAAAACACTGATGCTCAGGCCTTCCCCAAAAGGTAACAGGAGAAGCTATCTCAACAGAAATGAACTAAGTTCCCTTAAGATTCATAATATAGTTCTGAGAAAGCTTCCTCTTCCACACCCTTTTGTCTTTCTCAAACTTTCATTCTCTGAGTGATGCAGGGCCTGTGGAATTAGAAGCAGCAGCTGGAGTAGCCAGCAGAACATGAGCATAAGAACTAGGTCATGTCTCAGAGGACTGTTGCAAGAGACCCTATCTATCCATCTATGACCTGGAATTGGAAGACACATTGGGCATTAGTGGGACTAAGAACCCAAAATATAATCCAAAATCTAGGCCGCATTTCCTTTCTTCTTTTTTTTTTTTAATTTTTTTTAATGTTTATTTTTGAGACAGAGAGAGACAGAGCATGAACGGGGAAGGGTCAGAGAGAGGGAGACACAGAATCTGAAACAGGCTTCAGGCTCTGAGCTGTCAGCACAGAGCCTGATGCGGGGCTCGTACTCATGGACTGCAAGATCATGACCTGAGCCGAAGTCGGCTCAACCGACTGAGCCACCCAGGCGTCCCTCGCATTTCCTTTCTTCTTCATTAACCTGGCTGTTTTCCACTTGTTTATTTATGGTTCTATGGAGAGACCCAGGGAAGCAGCAAAAGACAAATGAAAAGATGTGTTCATGTTGAGTTCAGCATTCCTGGAAATGCTTTTGGTAAAGTATGCCGGAGGAACATTCCAGTGCTACAGCCCAAGATTGACATTGAACTCTAGAGAGGAAAAAGGGAGCCAACTCAAACTGGGATTTGTCTCACTACTCTGCTGTTTTGTTCTAAATATACTTACAAGTCCCAAACTTTCCGTGTTGGTAGAAGGATTCAGTAATACCAAAGCAAATAAAATTCTTACCCTGGTGCATGAACTCAACAAATGCTTATTCTCTCTCCTACTCATGGAACCTAGGTAAACATTCTTCATAGCTTCCATGAAAGCAAATAGTGGTATATTTGCTAGAGCACCAGAGTTAGAATCAGAAAGTTTTAGAATCATGCCTAGAACAATGCCTTCTACCTAATAGGTGTCCAATAAATATATGTGGACTAACTGATCTAGATTCTGCTCTTAACTTATTGTGTAACCTTGGGCAAGTCACCTACCTTCTCTGGGCCTCAAATTTCCCATCTATAAAACTATGAAAATAACCCATGCCAAGCCTACCCCACAAAGCTGCTGAGGACTACATGAGAAAATGGGTATGGAAATGCTGTGTACCTGTTAGAGGTAATTATTGTTGCATTTAGAGATTCTAGGTTATAGAAATTCCCCGAGAGAGTAAAAACTTCAAATCTACTAGCATAACTAGGGTTATATGGAGGGAGAGTAGGAAGAAGGAACGGACAATAAAAGCTAGTTAATAACAATCTGAATTTCTCAGATTATAAATTTTATTCAAAATGTGACAGAGGATACCTGGACCTTATCAAGGATTAAAATTACCACAAAACAGAGATATATCATCTTCCTGGCTCCTGAGAGGTTTTACTCAAACCTAAGGGTCAATGAAGAACAGTGGCAATAGCACATATTCTAGAACCAGACATCCTAAAATGAATCTAGACCCTGTCACATAATGTATGTGTGACCCTGAGCAAGTCACCTGAGGTCTCTGTGGCTTAGTTTCTTTATCTAAAAGTGCAAGTGATAATACTACTTACTCCATAGACTATTATAAGGTTTGAAAGAGTGAAGAGTGAAATATATTAAGACTTGTGTCTGCAACAGAGTAAGCACTGTAGAAATTTAGTGTTGTCTAATATTAGTATTATGTAGCAATGTCATCCTTTTGAGGAGTGTGTCATGGAAATGCTGACCCTCTTCTTGTTTTCAGCTATAAAACAAAAAACAAACTAAACCGCCCACTCTTTACTGACTTTCCTTCTATCTTATTCCCTGAATTATGTCAAAGTTAATATTCAATGCAACTACCAAGACAAATATGGGAGGCTCTGAAACACCAACCAGTCCATCTCTTATAAAAAAAATACTAAAAATGGGGCGCCTGGTGGCTGAGTTGGTTAAGTGTCTGACTCTTGATTTCAACTTAGCTCACGATCTCATCATTCATGAAATTGAGCTGCACATTGGGCTCTGTGCTATCAGTGCAGAGCTTGCTTAATATGTTTTCTCTCCCTTCTCTCTGCTTATCCCGAGAGTTCTCCCTCTCTCTTTCTCTCTCTCTCAAAAAAAAATAAACTTTTTAAAAAAGTACTAAAATGTAATAAAGACCATGCTAAAGAAAACATTCCACAACTTGCCAATTTTATTGCTCTTTTTCTTGATTTGAAAAGCTCTTTTTTTCTGCCTGTGCTAATTTTTTTTTCAAAAATCAAAAATTCAACAAACATGCCAAATGTTCTAATGAATACTAAAGTGTGATATCCATTGCTTTAGTAATATCATCCTTGCTACCTTTCCCAAGTAGTGACTCTGAAGATCAAGTAGCAATTCAATCATGTATTAATGTATTAAATATTTACTAACAACATGAACTAGGCTCTGTCAGATTAAGAAGACATAGTTTAACTCTCAAGGGGCCATGGTCTAACTAGGTAAGAAAAATAATGACCGTATAGTGGAATAAGTGCTAGTATAGAGGTTTGCACAAAGACAAAGGTGATCTAACTCTATGTAAATGGGAAAAGGCAATGATTCCTCCCAGAAGATGCCTGAACTTCTCCTAAAGAATGAGCACAAAAGAAGCAAGACATATAGAAGAAAGGGTTCCAGGAAGAGGCATTAACTGTAAAGTTCTGGAAATGTTATTTACTTTGGTCAGATAGTGCACTGTGCCTGGAATATCAACGACAACTGATATCAGTTATTGCTATTGTTCCTACTATTACCTTATTGCCAGTGGCAGAAGGAGCAGTAGCCATCACTATGCAAATGTTACTCTGTTAGATGTAGCTATTAGAAGTATGGAGGAGAGCTAAGTTACCATTCCTCTCAACTATGCTAACCCATGCATTCCATATGCATCCCATCTCTAATTTTGAGGTATTCTTTGTCTCAAGACAATTTGCCCTTTGCTTTTAGTAAGCATTTCAAGTATGTTTCTTCAAATCCCACATGTCCTGCCTATCTGTTCACATCAGATTCACCCTCCACAGTAAAGAATTACTGAGAACATATGGGGCGCCTCGGTGGCTAGGTCAGTTAAGTGTCTGACTTCGGCTCAGGTCATGATCTCACAATTCATGAGTTTGAGCCCTGTATCGAGTTCTGTTCTGACAGCTCAAATCCTGGAGCCTGCTTCGGATTCTGTGTTTCCCTCTCTCCCTCTCTGCCCCTCCTCCACCCACACTCTGTCTCTCTCTCAAAAATAAATAAACATTAAAAAATTAAAAAAAATAATTACTGACAGCACAGTACTATGTTTGGAGAAAATAGAAATGAGTTCCTGACACTGGACCTGAGGTAAGGAATCATAATTTTAATGCTGGTGCTCCTGGGAAAATCCCTTATCCTCCTTGGGCCTCAGTTTCTCCATCCACAAATGGGGATTGGGGTCTACCACATGATGCCCTATGCTCTTTATAGCACTGTCATTTAGTGAGGGTCCCTCTTATTCCTCTGGCATGGTGAATGACCAAAAGTAACAGCTGCATGTATGGAAGGGTGAGATATATGTATCTGTGCTGATTAAGTGTGGCATCAGTCCTGGACTGGGTCATACTTGGGAATCTCCAGTGAAGCCCTGTTTGGCCTTGATGATTCAGTGAACTCCATACCACAGAGGGCTTCCTACAGCATGCTCAGAGAGGGGAAAAGGATAAGATGCCTCTCTCTGGGCAGATCTTCCAGCTTCTAGCCCACCACACATCAGGTGCTTGGGCCTAACAGAAAACCTCAGAGGGAATCCAGGACTAGTCAATACAGCAATTTTGACCATGCATAGCAGAAATTCAAGATCACAGAGGAATTAATACTACTGAATATTTGATTCTCACTCTCTGCTAAATTCTTCACAGAAACTCAAGTATGATTACCCTTGTTCATAGATCAGACTAAGGAGTGATTCATTCATTTATTTATTCAACATCTGCTGTGATCCAGGCACTGTTTTGAGTACTAAAAATCTAACAGTGAACCTTAAAGAAATATAGCACTGTATGTTAACTATACTGGAATTAAAATTAAAAACTTAATAAAAAATAAGTAAATAAAAAAATTAAAAATAACAGTGAATAACTCAGAAAAATCCCTGTAGTCACAACCATACAGCAAACACAGAAAATAAATAAGTAAACACATAAGCAAATAATAAAATGTTAAATGCTATGGAGTACAATGAAGTACTGAACAAGGAAGTAATGAACATGAAGTAACTGGGTAGAAGCCACAGGTAGCTTAGACAGTTTGGGAAAGGCCTAAGGAGGAATGTTGAAACTGAGACCTGAAAATAGAAGACAAAACCAGTCTTGTTGAGTTCCAGGAAAAGAAAATTTTAAATGCAAAGACCCTAAAATTAAAATGAACTTGTATTTAAAGAACAGAAACGAGGCCACTGGGTGGCTGAGTCACTTAAGCGTCCCACTCTTGATTTCGGTTTGGGGTTTCACGTGGAGGTCCATGCTGGACATAGAGACTACCTAAGAACCTCTCTCTCCCTCTGCTCCTCTCCCCCCTCTTTCTCAAAAACAAAACAAAAGAACAGAAAGAACACCAGTGTCTGGAGTTATCAACAAAGTGTTACAAATGTCACAAAATGTGGGATAATAAAAAGGCCATGGATTTCATTCCAAAACCAATGGGAAAAAGGTTTTAAACACAAAAGTGTTAGGTTCTGAATTCTATTTATGAGAAGTCACACAGAAAGTAAGTGGAAGAACCTAGAATTCAAACTCATATTTGTCTTTAAGCATTCCCAGGTCCTATCTTACAAAGGCACTGCACAACCCAAACCATGCTCCCCCTGGAGGGCTGCAAGCAGAATGATTTGTAGACAAAAGATTGGAACAACAGACTCTTCAGCCACCTAGACTGGGAAGACTTCTTGGACTGTGTATGTGTGTATTTGTGTGTCAAGGGGGTGGTTGAGGAATGTAAAAAGTTTATTAATAAGAAAAAAAGTTTAAAGACTAAGATGGGCATAAAGACCAGTTTGAGAGGCAATAATCAGGCTTCAAATTCCATCTCTGCCAATCATTAGCTATGTGACCTCAGACAAGTCCCTAGACCTCTGTGGGCCTCAAACCAGTTTTATCAGCAGTAAATGGAAATAATAATGCCTACCTCTATGGCAAAGTATTCTAAGGGCCATATGAGAAAATATTTTATGGATCATTTCAGTACAGTTTTGCTCACAGTAGCTATATAGTGTCTGCAACTTAGATTGAAACGCTTTAGAAGGAGGAAAAACAGATGAGACTAAAAGAGAAGCTATAGACCAGTGAGTGTGCTTTCATTCTTAGAAACAATCAGGTCAAGCTTCTTGCTCTTGGGCCATGGGACAAGATTTTTCAAGATTAATCTTCCTAAAGCATCTAGGATAGGGGATTGAGCTCTCTTTCATTGGGTAAAAGTTCCTCCCAGACTATTTGTCTGCATGTTACAAGTCTTTCACATCTGTATCTTTACGTGGTTTTTAAGGACAAAGATTCAGAGACTGAGTTGGATCCAAATACTTGGGTTACAAAGTGATTATGGTGACCTCAGGCAATAAGAGTTACAATTTCCTGAATATTTACTCCAGGCTAATTGCTTTATATTCATTATTATCATTGCATTTATCTTTTTTACAATAACTCTAGAAGAGACAAGGCAATTCCTCCCATTCAACATATAAGAAAGCTAAAAAGAAAAGTGTTCAAGGTAACTCATTTAGCAAGTAGGAGGGCTGGAGTTTGAACTCATCTTATCTCCATAGTCTGACTATAGATATAGATAGATAGATATAGATATAGATATAGATATAGATATAGATAGATATAGATATAGGTATAGATGATATAGATATAGATTTAGTATTTGGGCCACACTGTCTTCCTTCCTTTCTTGAAACTTCTAAATGTGTGGCCTTAAGCAAGCAACTTTACTTCTCTAAATATCATACCCCTAATCTCCAAAGTGGGGATAGTAATTTATAGCTCACAGCATTATTATGAAAATTGGCAAGGATATGCATAAAGTGCTTCAGCACAGTAATTACTCAGAAAATTTTAACTATATCATTAGCTTATTATTAAATTTTAATTATATGGTTTGAACAGTAATGGACATAGTTTCATTTCCCCACTTACAATGCCAGACAGGAGGCCTACCGGAATCTTCTAATCCCCACACTTCCTTTCTGGATAAGCGATTGCAAGATCATCTCAGGATTGGCTGAATCATCCAGCAGCAATTCTTGGAAAATCTAGAGTTATACAGGGAAAAAAACAGCACCCCACCTAGCAAAGTAAGTCATGACGAAGGCTGAGAGACATGGGCTTGGGTGTGGATTGCAACCTGGCTGTGGACTGCCCTGTCACATGAGGACACAAGCTTGTATCCTAATGACACAAGTTTCCTTGCAGCACACAGTCAACAGGAAGCAAAACGAGATTTCTCCCAAGTTCATCAAAATATTTCTGGAAGGTCAAGTGAGTGGCAGAGAGCAGGGACCCATTTAGTGGTTGTCTATTATCATCCAATGCACAAGCAGCCTAGTCTACATGGCATGATTTTTGGATGAACAGGCCTAATATTTGGAAGAAAGTGACCTGCTCTGATCCTACTTCATTACACTGCTAAAGAAAGCAACGTGAGCAGCAAGTGATAGCTGAAGGAAAGAAAAACACAGTAAGGGAGAATCTAAGAGGGATATTCAAAATCACATAGACTGAGGGCCTCCAAAACTGACTGCACAAGAATGAGGGGGGTCCATTGTAGACCATAGGACATGCGAATTGGAATTTTCTTTTTTTTTAAATATGAAATTTATTGTCAAATTGGTTTCCATACAACACCCAGTGCTCATCCAAACAGCTGTGAATTGGAGTTTTCTCAAAGCACTCCAGGTGATTTGAATAATCTGTCAGACTTGGGAGCCACTGAGCTAATCCTGAGGTTTTCACTAGCACCCCCAAAAAAGTAGAGGCAAAAAATGTTCTTCTAATAAACTTTCTTTTTAGTATCTTTATAATATGTATCCTTCATATATGTTTCTGCATTTAGTCAATTATATTTTTCATATCTCTCAATAAAATTTTGTTGTCTTCACTTCAATTTAACACCAATCTTGTGAAGGTTATTCCTTGTTATCCTCTATTTTTTAAATGCTTGTTTTTAATTTATCTTTGAGAGAGATAGCTCATGAGTAGGGGAGGGGCAGAGAGAGAGGGAGACAGAGATTCTGAAACAGGCTCCATGCTGAAAGCCCAAAGACTGATGCAGAGCTTGTACCCATGAACCACAAGATCGTGACCTAAGCCAAAGTTAGATGCCCAACCAACTGAGCCACCCAGGTGTCTTTCCTTTATTTTTTCCCTAGTTATATTGAGGTATGCTTGACAAATAAAAGTTGTATATATTTAAGTTGTATGCAATGTTTTGATATGTATATACAATTTGAAATTGTTAGTACAATCAACCTAATTAACATATCCATCACCTCATATAGTAATGATAGTTTTGTGTCCATAGTGAAAACACTTAAGGTCAACTTTTAAGCAAATATTAAATATATAATACAGTGTTAACTATAGTCTCCACACTGTACATTAGATCTCCAGAACTTATCCCAAATAACTCAACCTTTGTACGTTTAGATATGAACTTCTCATTTTTTCCACACCCCAAACCCTGGCAACTACCATCCCACTTTCTGTTTTTATGAGTTTGACTTTTTTTTAGATTCCACATATAAGTGAGATCATGCAGTATTTGTCTTTCTGTGTCTGGCTTATTGCACTAAGCATCATATTCCCCAGGTTCAACATTATTTTCTCAAAGACAACTCAATAGCAAACAAACAAATAAATAACCCAGTTAAAAACAGAATAAGGACATAAATAGAAATTTCTCAAAAGAGGTCATACAAATGGGCAACAGGTATATGAAAGGTACTCAACATCACTCACCAATCATCAGAGAAATGAAAACCAAAACCACAATGAGATTTCACTTCATACGTGTTAGGATGGCTGTTTTAAAATAAAATGGACAAATTCCTAAATACCCACACACTTCCAAAACCAAACAGGAAGAAATAGAAAGCTTGAACAGACCCATAACCAGCGAAGAAATTGAATCAGTTGTCAAAAATCTCCCAACAAATAAGAGTCTAGGACGAGATGGCTTCCCAGGGGAATTCTACCAGACATTTAAAGCAGAGACAATACCTACCTTTCTCAAGCTATTCCAAAAAATAGAAAGGAAAGGAAAACTTCCACACTCATTCTATTAAGCCAGCATTACTTTGATTCCTAAACCAAGCAGATACCCATTAAAAAAAGAGAACTACAGGCCAATATCCCTGAAGAATATGGATGCAAAAATTCTCAATAAGATTCTAGCAAATTGAATTCAACAGCATTTAAAAAGAATTATTCACCATGATCAAGTGGGATTCAGTCCTGGGCTGCAGGGCTGGTTCAACATTCACAAATGTGATACATCACATTAATAAAAGAAAAGAACCATATGATCCTGTCAATCAATGCAGAAAAAGCATTTGACAAAATTCAGCATCCTTTCTTATTGAAAACCCTTGAGAAAGTCGGTATAGCAGGAACATACTTAAACATCATCAAAGCCATTTATGAAAAGCCCACAGCTAATATCATCCTCAATGGGGAAAAACATAGAGCTTTCTCCCTGAGATTAGGAACACGACAGGGATGCCCACTCTCACTGCTGTTGTTTAACATAGAGTTGGAAGTGCTAGCATCAGCAATCAGACAACAAAAGGAAAACAAAGGCATCAAAATTGGCAAAGATGAAGTCAACCTTTCACTTTTTGCAGAAGACATGATATTATACATGGAAAATCCGATAGACTCCACCAGAAGTCTGCTAGAACTGATACATGAATTCAGCAAAGTCGCAGGATACAAAATCAATGTACAGAAATCAGTTGCATTCTTATACACTAATAAAGCAACAGAAAGACAAATAAAGAAACTGATCCCATTCACAAATGCACCAAGAAGCATAAAATACCTAGGAATAAACCTAACCAAAGATGTAGAAAATTTGTATGCTGAAAACTTCAGAAAGCTTATGAAGGAAATTGAAGAAGATATAAAGAAATGGAAAAACATTCCATGCTCATGAATTGGAAGAATAAATATTGTTAAAGTGTCAATACTCCCCAAAGCTATCTACACATTCAATGCAATCCCAATCAAAATTGCACCAGCATTCTTCTCGATGCTAGAACAAGCAATCCTAAAATTTGTATGGAACTACAAAAACCCCGAATAGCCAAAGTAATTTTGAAGAAGAAGACCAAAGCAGGAGGCATCACAATCCCAGACTTTAGCCTCTACTACAAAGCTGTCATCATCAAGACAGCATGCTATTGGCACAAAAACAGACACATAGACCAATGGAATAGAATAGAAACCCCAGAACTAGACCCACAAACATATGGCCAAGTAATCTTTGACAAAGCAGGAAAGAACATCCAATGGAAAAAAGACAGTCCCTTTAACAAATGGTGCTGGGAGAACTGGACAGCAACATGCAGACGGTTGAAACTAGACCACTTTCTCACACCATTCACAAAAATAAACTCAAAATGGATAAAGTACCTGAATGTGAGACAGGAAACCATCAAAACCCTAGAGGAGAAAGCAGGAAAAGACCTCTTTGACCTCAGCCGTAGCAATTTCTTACTTGACACATCTCCAAAGGCAAGGGAATTAAAACCAAAAATGAACTATTGGGACCTCATGAAGGTAAAAAGCTTCTGCACTGCAAAGGAAACAATCAACAAAACTAAAAGGCAACCGACGGAATGGGAAAAGATATTTGCAAATGACATATCGGACAACGAGCTAGTATCCAAATCTTTAAAGAGCTCACCAAACTCCACACCCGAAAAACAAACAATCCAGTGAAGAAATGGGCAGAAAATATGAATAGATGTTTGTCTAAAGAAGACATCCAGATGGCCAACAGGCACATGAAAAGATGCTCAAGGTCGCTCCTCATCAGGGAAATACAAATCAAAACCACACTCAGATATCACCTCACGCCAGTCAGAATGGCTAAAATGAACATATCAGGAAACTATAGATGCTTGAGAGGATGTGGAGAAAGGGGAACCCTCTTGCACTGTTGGTGGGAATGCAAACTGGTGCAGCCGCTCTGGAAAACAGTGTGGAGGTTCCTCAGAAAATTAAAAATAGACCTACCCTATGACCCAGCAATAGCACTGCTAGGAATTGACCCAAGGGATACAGGAGTGCTGATGCATAGGGGCACTTTTACCCCAATGTTTATAGCAGCAATTTCAACAATACCTCAATTATGGAAAGAGCCTAAATGTCCATGACCTGACGAATGGATAAAGAAATTGTGGTTTATATACACAATGGAGTACTACGTGACAATGGGAAAGAATGAAATATTGCCCTTTGTAGCAATGTGGATGGAACTGGAGAGTGTTATGCTAAGTGAAATAAGTAATACAGAGAAAGACAGATACCATATGTTTTCACTCTAATTTGGATCCTGAGAAACTTAACAGAAGTCTATGGGGGAAGGGAAGAAAAAAAAGAGGTTAGAGAGGGAGAGAGCCAAAGCATAAGAGACTCTTTAAAACTGAGAACATACTGAGGGTTGAAGGGGGGTGGGAGGGAGGGGTGGGTGGGTGATGGCTATTGAGGAGGGCACCTTTTGTGAAGAGCACTGTGTGTTGTATGGAAACCCATTTGACAATAAATTTCATGTTTATAAAAAAAATAAAATTTAAAAAAGCAAAAAGAGGTAACAGATGTTGGCAAGGATGTTGAGAAAATGGAACCTTTATGCACTTTTGATGAGAATGTAAGTTGGTACAACCACAATGGAAAACAGCGTGAAGGCTCCTAGAAAATGAAAAATAGAAATACCATATGATTCATAAATACCACTTTTGGATATATATCCAAGGAAATGAAATCAGTGTTTTAAGGAGATATCACCTTCCCGTGTTTGTTACAACATTATTCATAGTAGCCAAGACATGAATTTAATGTTATTAAGGGAGAAAAGATTAATATCTATAACACACATAGAGAGTCTAGGAATTACTTTTTTAAGTACAAATACAGGGGAAAAGCAGTTCACAGAAGAACAAATAGAAATGTCCAATAAATGTATGAGAAGCTCAAGTGCATTAGTAATCAAGAAAAATGCAAAGTAAATAAACAATGAGATCATTTTTAATGCATCAATTTAAGAAAGATTTTATTTTTTTAATATTTTTAATGTTTACTTATTTTTGAGAGAGAGAGAGAAAGAGCATGAGCAGGGGAGGGGCAGAGAGAGAGAGAAGGAGACACAGAATCAGAAGCAGGCTCCAGCTCTGAGCTGTCAGCACAGAACCCGACGTGGGGCTCAAACTCATGGGTTGCAAGATCATGACCTCAGCTGAGGTCGGGTGCTCAACAGACTGAGCCACCCAGGTGCCCCAAGAAAGATTGTAAAGAATGATATTATCCAGTATTGGTGAAGATATAGGAAATCCCACTGGTAGAAATAAAATTGGTACAGATATTTTAGGGCATCAATTTGGAAGAATGGCGGAATGCAAATGATGATGTTTTGTTATTTTTCCTCTCAAAATCTATTTTATGGACATATTTGCACATGCACACAAAGATATGTCCTAGGATATTCCCTGTAATGTTTTAATTGAAAATATTTCAAGCAACTTAAAAATCAACCAACAGAGAACTTACTAGCTACGTTATGTTGCCGTCAAACAATAGAATATAATGTAACCTTACGGGAAAATGAAGCAGCTCAATATACACAGAGACAACAATTTTTCTGATGACTAAAAAAGAGAAGTGCAGAACAATATGAAGAGTATAGGTTTATAAATGCAAAACATATTTTTTTAATAAATGGAAATAAAGCCTGGAAGAATATAAACCAAATGGAAATTAGTTGTTACCTCAGAGAAGAGGAAAGAATTTTGCTGAAGAGAAAGTTTGATGAAGGAATTTAGGAGCTTTTTAAAAATTATTTACTTAAATATAAATTAGTTAACATACATTGTAGTATTGGTTTCAGGAGTAGAGTACAGTTATTCATCACTGACATAATACCCAGTGCTCATCCCAAAAAGTGCCCTCCTTAATGCCCATCAATCATTTAGCCCACCTCCCCACCCACCTCACCTTCAGCAACCCTCAGTTTGTGCTCTATTTAAGAGTCTCTTATGGTTTGTCTCCCTCTCTGTCTATATCTTATTTTTGTTTCCCTTCCCCTAGATTCATCTGTTGTGTTTCTTAAATTCCACATGAGTGAAGCCATATGATATTGTCTTCCTCTGCTTTATTTTGCTTAGCATAACATACTCTAGTTACACTCATGTTGTTGCAAATAGCAGTAGTCCATTCTTTTTGATCACTGAGTAATATTCCATTGTATATACATACCACATCTTCTTTATCTATTCATCAGTCAGTGGATATTTGGGTTCTTTCCAAAATGTGGCTATTTTTCATAGTGCTGCTATAAACATTGAAGCATGTGCCCCTTAAAATCAGCATTTTTGTACCTTTTGGATAAATACCTAGTAGTGCAAATGCTGGGTCGTAGGGTAGTTCTATTTTTAATTTTTTAAAGTTTATTTATATTGAGAGAGACAGAGACAGCACAAGTTGGGGAGGGGCAGAGACAGAGAGAGACAGAGAATCCCAAGCAGGCTCTGCACTGTCAGTGCGGAGCCCAATGTGGGGCTCAAACTCACAAAACTGTGAGATCATGACCTGAGCTGAAGCAAAGAGTCAGAGGCCTAACCTTCTGAGCCATGCAAGTAATTTTTAGTTTTTTGAGGAACCTCCATATTGTTTTCCAGAGTGGCTACACCAGTTTGCATTCCCACCAACAGGGCAAAAGTTTTCCTCTCTCCATATCCTTACCAACATCTGTTTTCTGAGTTGTTCATTTTAGTCATTCTGACAGGTGTGAGGTGGTATCTCATCAGGGTTTTGATTTGTATTTCCCTGATGATGAGTGATGTTGAGCATCTTTTCATGTGTCTGTTGGCCATCTGGATGTATTCTTTGGAAAATTTTCTATTCATGTCTCCTGCCTATTTATTCACTGGATTGTTTTGCAGGTGTTGAGTTTGAAAAGCTCTTTATAAATTTTAGATACCTACCCTTTATATTATATGTCATTTGCAAATATCTTCTCCCATTCTGTTGGTTGCCTTTCAGTTTTTTTGATTGTTTCCTTTGCTGTGTAGAAGTTTTTTATCTTGATGAGGTCCCAAAAGTTCATTTTTGCTTTTGTTTCCCTTGCCTCTGGAAACATATCTAGTAAGAATTTGCTGTGGTTGAGTTCAACAGGTGGCTGCCTGTTTTCTCCACTAGGATTTTGATGGTTTCCTGTCTCATATTTAGGTCTTTCATCCATTTTGAATTTGTTTTGGTGTATGGTGTCAGAAAGTGGTCCAGTTTCATTCTTCTGAATGTCACTGTCCAGTTGTCCCTGCATCATTTGCCGAAGAGACTGTCTTTTTGCCATTGGATAGTAGTAGGCCATATATTTGTGGGTCCATTTCTGGGTTCTCTATTCTGTTCCACTGATCTATGTGTCTGATTTTGTGCCAGTACCATACTGTCTTGATGATTACAGCTTTGTAATACAACTTGAAGTCTGGAATTGTGATGCTGCCAGCTACAGTTTTCTTTTTCTACATGACTTTGGCTATCCATACACACTTTACAATTGTTTTAGCTCTGTGATGAATGCTGGTGTTATTTTGATAGGGATTTCATTGAATGTGTAGATTGCTTAGGTAGTATACATATTTTAACAATATTTGTTCTTCCAACCCATGAGCATGGAATGTTTTTTCCATTTCTTTATGTCATCTTCAATTTTGTTTATAAGCTTTCTGTAATTTTTAGCATACAGATCTTTTACCTCTTTGGTTAGGTTTATTCCTAGGTATTTCATGGTTTTTGCTGCAATTGTAAATGGGATCAATTCCTTAGTTTCTCCTTCTGCTGTTTAATTATTGGTACTTTTTACCTGATATATGTACGTTTTGAATTTAATATTTATAAAGTAGCTAGAGCAATGTATAACATGTAAATGAGCACTGTATTTATGTGTCCTATTATTATTTTTGTTGTTATTATATATTGATTGACATTTTTATAGTAAGCTTACACCACATAATAATAGAAAACAAAAATGAAAACATAAACTAAAAGAGAAAAAAAAGACCGAAAGATCTCTATTGTGGTTGAAGCCAAATTTGAGAGAAGTTCTGGAACAGAGCTACCTGCATTACTTTCCTTTCCATCTTTTCTGTAACAGTCTTTCTCTTGCAGCAGCCTCTGCCCCAAGGCACTCCAGAGAACAATTTGGAAATCACTGTTTCCACTAGACCAACCCTATTCTTAGGCAGATAGGGGAATCAAAGCCCAGAGAAGGAACAGTTTGCCCAACATTATATAGTTAATGATTGGCAAAGCTTAGATTCATACTCAACCCTAGAATTTGCAAGCATAGAATTTATATCCCTATTAGGAACAAGCCACAACATTACAACTCCTTCATAGAATTATAGAATGAATGAGGTCTTCATACTTCAGTGACTTTAATATTACTGTCAGTACAGAAATTCCTTTGCAATTCCCTTGAGAAAATAATCTTGCCTTTATTTAAACTTTTCCATTGTAAGAGAGTTTTTTTTTTCTTTTGCAACAGTTTGAACTGATACAAAATTATTGCTGTGCATCTGGGCCTTGCCAGGGCTAACACTGTGCCTTTGCTTTTCCTGCAGACAACTTTGCAGAGGAGGAGGAGGTGCAGTCCTTCCATTACAAGCGGTTTGAATATTCAGTTCTGGGGATGCTGGGAAGATGGCGGCATAGGAGGACGCTGGGCTCACGGCATATCCTGCTGATCACTTACATTCCACCTACACCTGCCTAAATAACCCAGAAAACCATGAGAAGACTAGCAAAATGGAGTCTCCAGAGCCAAGCGCAGGGAAGAGGCTCACGGAAGAGGGTAGGAAGGGAGGCGAGGGGGTGCGTGCTACACAGACTGGCGGGAGGGAGCAGGGGCAGAGGGGTGGCCCGCCAACCAAGCAGAGCCCCCGAGTCTGGCTTGCAAAAGTGGAGGGGCCGGACGGAGTGTGTTCCCACAGCAAGCGGGACTTGACATCTGGAAGGTTATAAGCTAACAGCTCTGCTCAGAGAATGGGAGCGCTGGAGGACAATGAGAGGGAGAATTCTTGAGCCCCGGACAACAGAACATAGCTTGGCAGGGAACAAAGGCTCTCACCAGCGCCATCTCCCTCGCCCGTCCCCCAGCCAAAATCACAAAGGGAACCAGTTCCTGCCAGGGAACTTGCTTGCACCACGCAAACACCCAACACTGTGCTTCTACGGATACATACCTCCAGCGGTGGGTCTGACTCCCTCCCAGTGCCGCAGGGCCCCTCCCCAAGCGGATCTCCAAAGGAAAAGGGAGTTGAGCCTGCCCCTCCCACCCCTGTGCACCTTGCTGATACACCCCAACTAATATGCCAGATCCCCAACACCTCAAGACTGGCAGTGTGCAAGTAGACCATATGAGCCACGCCACCCCACAGTGAATCCGGCCGCTAAGAGAGGGGAAGAGAAGGCACACACCACTCTGACTGTGGCCCCAGCGGTGGGCTGGGGGCAGACATCAGGTCTGACTGTGGCCCCGCCCACCAACTCAAGTTATTCAAGACTGCACAGGGGAAGTGCCCCGCAGTCCCACACAACTCCAGGGAAGATCCAAAATGATGAAACGGAAGAATTCCCTCAGAAAAACGCCCAGGAAATAACAACAGCTAACCAACTGATCAAAAAGGATTTAAACAATATAACAGAAAGTGAATTTAGAATAATAGTCATAAAATTAATCGCTGGGCTTGAAAACAGTATAAAGGACAGCAGAGAATCTCTTGCTACAGAGATCAAGGGACTAAGGAACAGCCAGGAGGAGCTAATAAATGCTATCAATGAGCTGCAAATAAAACGGAGACAACTACGGCTCACATTGAAGAGGCAGAGGAGAGAATAGGTGAACTAGAAGATAAAATTATGGAAAAAGAAGAAGCTGAGAAAAAGAGAGATAAAAAAAATCCAGGAGTATGAGGGGAAAATTAGAGAACTAAGTGATGCACTAAAGAGAAATAATCTATGCATAATTGGTATTCCAGAGGAGGGAGAGAGAGGGAAAAGGTGCTGAAGGGGTACTTGAAGAAATAATAGCTGAGAACTTCCCAGATCTGCAGAAGGAAAAGGGCATTGAAATCCAAGAGGCACAGAGAACTACCTTCAGACGTAACTTGAATCGATCTTCTGCACAACATATCATAGTGAAAATGGCAAAATACAAAGATAAAGAGAAAATTCTGAAAGCAGCAAAGGATAAACATGCCCTAACATATAAAGGGAGACCTATAAGACTCGTGACTGATCTCTCTTTTGAAACTTGGCAGGCCAGAAAGGATTGGCACATGATCTTCAATGTGTTGAACAGAAAAAAATATGCAGCCGAGAATCCTTTATCCAGCAAGTCTGTCATTTAGAATGGAAGGAGAGATTAAGGTCTTCCCAAACAAACAAAAACTGAAGGAATTCGTCACCACTAAACCAGCCCTACAAGAGACCTTAGGGGGATCCTGTGAGACAAAGTACCAGAGACATCGCTACAAGCATAAAACATACAGACATCACAATGACTCTAAACCCGTATCTTTCTATAATAACACTGAATGTAAATGGATTAAATGCGCCAACCAAAAGACATAGGGTATCAGAATGGATAAAAAAAAACAAGACCCATCTATTTGCTGTCTACAAGAGACTCATTTTAGACCTGAGGACACCTTCAGATTGAGAGTGAGGGGACAGAGAACTATCATGCTACTGGAAGCCAAAAGAAAGCTGGAGTAGTGATACTTATATCAGACAAACTAGACTTTAAATTAAAAGCTGTAACAAGAGATGAAGAAGGGCGTTATATAATAATTACAGGGTCTATCCATCAGGAAGAGCTAACAATTATAAATGTCTATGCGCCGAATACCGGAGCCCCCAAATATATAAAACAATTACTCATAAACAGAGGCAACCTTATTGATAAGAATGTGGTACTTGCGGGGGACTTTAACACTCCACTTACAGAAATGGATAGATCATCTAGACACACGGTGAATAAAGAAACAAGGGACCTGAATGATGCATTGGATCAGATGGACTTGACAGATATATTTAGAACTGTGCATCTCAAAGGAACAGAATATACTTTCTTCTCAAGTGCACATGGAACATTCTCCACTAAAGATCATATACTGGGTCACAAAACAGCCCTTCATAAATATAAAAGTACTGAGATCATACCATGCATACTTTCAGACCACAATGCTATGAAGCTTGAAATCAACCACAGGAAAAAGTCTGGAAAACCTCCAAAAGCATGGAGGTTAAAGAATACCTTACTAAAGAATGAATGGGTCAACCAGGCAATTAGAGAAGAAATTAAAAAATATATGGAAACAAACAATAATGAAAATACAACAATCCAAACGCTTTGGGACGCAGCGAAGGCAGTCCTGAGAGGAAAATACATTGCAATCCAGGCCTATCTCAGAAACAAGAAAAATCCCAAATACAAAATCTAACAGCACACCTAAAGGAAATAGAAGCAGAACTGCAAAGGCAGGCTAAACCCAGCAGAAGAAGAGAAATAATAAAGATCAGAGCAGAAATAAACAATATAGAATCTACAAAAAACTGTAGAGCAGATCAATGAAACCAAGAGTTGGTTTTTTGAAAAAATAAACAAAATTGACAAACCTCTAGCCAGGCTTCTCAAAAAGAAAAGGGAGAGGATGCAAATAGATAAAATCATGAATGAAAATGGAATTATTACAACCAATCCCTCAGAGATACCAACAATTATCAGAGAATACTATGAAAAATTATATGCCAACAAACTGGACAACCTGGAAGAAATGGACAAATTCCTAAACACCCACACACTTCCAAAACTCAATCAGGAGGAAATAGAAAGCTTGAACAGTCCCACAACCAGCAAAGATATTGAATCAGTCATCAAAAATCTCCCAACAAATAAGAGTCCAGGACCAGATGGCTTCCCAGGGGAGTTCTACCAGAAGTTTAAAGCAGAGATAATACCTATCCTTCTCAAGCTGTTCCAAGAAATAGAAAGGGAAGGAAAACTTCCAGACTCATTCTATGAAGCCAGCATTACTTTATTTTCCAAGACAGACAGAGACTCAGCAAAAAAAGAGAATTACAGGCTAATATCCCTGATGAATATAGATGCAAAAATTCTCAATAAGATTCTAGCAAATCGAATTCAACAGCATATAAAAAGAATTATTCACCATGATCAAGTGGGATTCAGTCCTGGGACGCAGGGCTGGTTCAACATTTGCAAATCAATCAATGTGATATATCACATTAATAAAAGAAAAGATAAGAACCACATGATCCTGTCAATCGATGCCGAAAAGGCATTTGACAAAATTCAGCACCCTTTCTTAATAAAAACCCTTGAGAAAGTCGGGATAGAAGGAACATACTTACACATCATAAAAGCCACTTATGAAAAGCCCACAGCTAATATCATCCTCAATGGGGAAAAACTGAGACCTTTTTCCCTGAGATCAGGAACACGACAGGGATGCCCACTCTCACCGCTGGTGTTTCACATAGTGTTGGATGTTCTAGCATCAGCAATCAGACAACAAAAGGAAATCAAAGGCATCAAAATTGGCAAAGATGAAGTCAATCTTTCACTTTTTGCAGAAGACATGATATTATACATGGAAAATCCGATAGACTCCACTAAAAGTCTGCTAGAACTGATACATGAATTCAGCAAAGTTGCAGGATACAAAAATCAATGTACGGAAGTCAGTTGCACTCTTATACCCTTACAATGAAGCAACAGAAAGACAAATAAAGAAACTGATCCCATTCACAATTGCACCACGAAGCATAAAATACCTAGGAATAAATCTAACCAAAGATGTAAAGGATCTGTATGCTGAAAACTATAGAAAGCTGATGAAGGAAATTGAAGAAGATATAAAGAAATGGAAAAACATTCCATGCTCATGGATTGGAAGAATAAATATTGTCAAAATGTCAATACTACCCAAAGCTATCTACACATTCAATGCAATCCCAATCAAAATTGCACCAGGATTCTTCTCGACACTAGAACAAGCAATCTTAAAATTCATAAGGAACACAAAAGGCCCCGAATAGCCAAATTAATTTTGAAGAAGAAGACCAAAGCAGGAGGCATCACAATCCCAGCCTTTAGCCTCTATTGCAAAGCTGTAATCATCAAGACAGCATGGTATTGGCACAAAAACAGACACATAGACCAATGGAATAGAATAGAAACCCCAGAACTAGACCCACAAACGTATGGCCAATTAATCTTTGACAAAGCAGGAAAGAATATCCAATGGAAAAAAGACAGCCTCTTTAACAAATGGTGCTGGGAGAACTGGACAGCAACATGCAGAAGGTTGAAACTAGACCACTTTCTCACACCATTCACAAAAATAAACTCAAAATGGATAAAGGACCTGAATGTGAGACAGGAAACTGTCACAACCCTAGAGGTGAAAGCAGGAAAAGACCTCTCTGGCTCAGCCGTAGCAATTTTTAACCTGACACATCCCCAAAGGCAAGAGAATTAAATGCAAAAATGAACTACTGGGACCTTAAGAAGATAAAAAGCTTCTGCACAGCAAAGGAAAAAAACAACAAAACTACAAGGCAACCAACGCAATGGGATAAGATATTTGCAAATGACATATCGGACAAAGGGCTAGTTTCCAAAATCTATAATGAGCTCACCAAACTCCACACCCAAAAAACAAATAACCCAGTGAAGAAATGGGCAGAAAACATGAATAGACACTTCTGTAAAGAAGACATCCGGATGGCCAACAGGCACATGAAAAGATGATCAACGTCTCTCCTCCTCAGGGAAATACAAATCAAAACCACACTCAGATATCACCTCACGCCAGTCAGAGTGGCCAAAATGAACAAATCAGGAGACTATAGATGCTGGAGAGGATGTGGAGAAACGGGAACACCCTTGCACTGTTGGTGGGAATGCAAATTGGTGCAGCCACTCTGGAAAACAGTGTGGAGGTTCCTCAGAAAACTAAAAATAGACCTACCCTATGACCCAGCAATAGCACTGCTAGGAATTGACCCAAGGGATACAGGAGTACTGATGCATAGGGGCACTTGTACCCCAATGTTTATAGCAGCACTCTCAACAATAGCCAACTTATGGAAAGAACCTAAATGTCCATGACCTGACGAATGGATAAAGAAATTGTGGTTTATATACACAATGGAGTACTACATGGCAATGAGAAAGAACGAAATATGGCCCTTTGTAGCAACGTGGATGGAAGAGGAGAGTGTGATGCTAAGTGAAATAAGCCATACAGAGAAAGACAGATATCATATGTTTTCACTCTTATGTGGATCCTGAGAAACTTAACAGAAACCCATGGGGGAGGGGAAGGAAAAAAAAAGAGGTTAGAGTGGGAGAGAGCCAAAGCATAAGAAACTCTTAAAAACTGAGAACAAACTGAGGGTTGATGGGTGGTGGGAGGGAGAGGAGGGTGGGTGATGGGTATTGAGGAGGGCACCTTTTGGGATGAGCACTGGGTGTTATATGGAAACCAATTTGACAATAAAGTTCATATATTGAAAAAAAAATATTCAGTTTCACAAATATTTATGAAAACCTGTTCTTTTTTAATGTTTGTTTATTTCATTTTATTTTATTTATTCTGGTGGATAAGCTTTCTAATTTATTTTTTCAAACAAAATACATTTATTTGCATATCATGTCCAGCTTACTCAATGTCCATTACCCAGTTTCCCCATCCCCCACCCCCCTTCCACCTTCAGTTTGTTCTCAGTATTTTAGAGTCTCTTATGATTTGCCTCCTTCCCTCTCTGTAATTCCTCCCTCCCCCATGGTCTCCTGTTAAGTTTCTCAGGATCCACATATGAGTGAACATACATGTTATCTGTCTTTCTCTGCCTGACTTATTTCACTTAGCATAATACTCTCCAGTTCCATCCACGTTGCTACAAATGGGCAGATTTCTTTCTTTCTCATTGCCAAGTAGTATTCCATTGTATGCATAAACCACATCTTCTTTATCCATTCTCAGTTGATGTACATTTAGGCTCTTTCCATAATTTGACTATTGTTGAAAGTGCTGCTATAAACATTGGGGTACAAGTGCCCCTATGCATCAGTACTCCTGTATCCCTTGGGTAAATTCCTAGTAGTGTTATTTCCGGGTCTTAGGGTATATCTATTTTTAATTTTTTGAGGAACCTCCACACTGTTTTCCAGAGCGGCTCCACCAGTTTGCATTCTCACCAACAGTGCAAGAGGGTTCCCATTTCTCCACATCCTTTCCAGCATCTATAGTCTCCTGATTTGTTCATTTTAGACAGAGAAAAAGAGAAAGAACATGAGCAGAGGAAAGGCAGAGAGGAAGAGTTTGGGGAGAGAGACTCCCAAGTAGGCTTCATGCTGTCAGAGCAGAGCCTGATGCAGGGTTTGAACTCACAAACCATGAGATCATGACCTGAGCTGAAATCAAGAGTCAGACGCTTTACCAACTAAGTACCTCAGGTGCTCTGATTACCTGTTCTTTTGGAGACTAGAGATATAGTCAATATAGAATGAAGACAAAATAAAATAATTCATTATAATACAATATTATTGTTTTCTATTAATAGTACAGAAAGAGAAGCAATAAATACTTTATGGATGTGAGAGGAGGGCAAGAATTCCAGTAAAAGCCATAATGAAGGAGTTAAACGTGAGCAATATCTTGAAGGATGAGTAGCACCACATGGAATTAGAATGGGGAGACACAATTTCACTTGAAGGGGATAGCAAGTGTGGAGTCACGCTTAGGAAACCGTATTACTGATAGCCTGGAACATGGGGATGTGGAAAATGGAGTACTGAGGGTTGAAGAGAAAATGACAGGATGACCCAGAAAAATTAGCTCAGGGTCAAATTCTACCCAATTTAGCTTTTGAAGTAAGCAGTTTTGAGTATATTTTGTAGGCAGGATCAGAAGTGGGTTTTAACTGCATTATTTTCTTGGAAGTTCCACTAACGGTCCTAGCTCTGCTCTCTCCCTCTACGATGTGACAATCTCTCAAAAGTCTGAAGGTGTGGACTTATGTTCCTCTGAGTCTGTTCCAGTATAAGCAGACTCAGTGCCTTCAAGCACTCTTTATGGTACCTGGTTCCAAGCTCCTTAGCCACTCTGCAAGTGATCAAGTTTGTCTGTATCCTCCTTAGTGTGTAAAAGCAGAACTCTAACAGCCCCCTGGGGAGAGAGGGGTTATTTGAGGAATGACCTACTTTTCTTCTTTACCCAGGGCTAGTCAAATAGGTGATGACCCCCCACGCTTTACTTCCAGTTTACAGAGAGTAAATTGTGGGTACTGAGAGGCTAAATAATTTGCCAAATGTCACAGAACCAATTATGGATGAACGACTTCAGTCTACTGCCTTTCATCTGTGTATGATGGCACAATTCACAATCCACTGTAATTGTTTCCATGTATCATCATTCCTATAGGTGTAAGAGCTACTCGAGGGCAAGGGCTATGTCTAATTCACTTCTGTGTCCACACCTTTAGCCCAGAAGGTTCTAGGTAAATGTTTGGGGGGTAAACGAATTCTAGAAAGAGCTTTTCAAGTTCAAATCCAGGTTCCAGCTCTATTTCTCAGCCTTATAGTCTCATGTCTACAACCATCTCCTTTTGACAACTCCAACCCCTTTACCGCTATTGCTTCTTGATTCCATTGCCGTCATTGCCCTCTCAGCTCCAAGTGAGCATTTGTTCCTTTGGTAAACAGAACAATGGTCATGATGTGGAACTCCCTGCTTTGTTAGATTTCTAAAAGGATTTTATTTGGGGAAGGGTTTTATTTAATATACAAACTCTCAGTTGCTAAGACAGTAATAGGCCCACTCAAATGCAAGGCTACATAAAAAGTGTCAGCGTTCTGACATGCATTCCCTCTTGTTAATATTCTTTACATCCTCCAACTAAGAAATGCTAAACATAACAGGAGGCCATAAAATTGAGTAATAAAAATAAATGGCTAAGATACTGTGTCTGAGAGAATGGAAGGCTGTTTCTGACCATCCCTCTGTCTCAAGTGTGTTTTGTTTTTTTGTCAATACTTCTGTGGATTAGTTCAAATGACCCTCATGCTAGATGGTAGGAACACAAAACATCTAGGAGAGAACATCTGATGGCAGGGTTTAGATTGAATGTTTGGCCAGGGAAGGATGCAGGGCAAGTTTGATATTATCCCATGTCTTAGTCATGGAATAAAGCCAGCACATATGATAAAAACAGGAGTCAGGCCCTGACCAGGTTAGGTCTCTGACTCTGTTTGCTAAACACAGAGCTGGCATCTCTGATCCTCTTCCCATTGTGAGTTCAGCTTTGGACATTTAGCACCAATCCTGACCTAGAACATAAGGAATTAGTCCCTGTTCAACCCACAAGGACAAACCACTTGCTATTGTTCTGACATTGTGCTCTTATATATATCCTGTTGACTAGCTCTATCAGGTTCACTATGTGTTATTCCATCTTGTAAATATTCTAGGATACTAGCATCTCTTGTCAGTTTTTGATTCCCATACAAGAGTCTTACCCCCAAATCACTGACCCAAACCTGAGAGCCTGCTTCTTAATGCCAACTGTCAGCCAAGATTTTCAAATATCACTTAGTTTTATTTGCTCCATAACAATGTTTCATCCACCCACTTTACAAGACAACTACTGCTGCATGCAGACTATTTGAATCACACCTTTCTCAATGGCTTGGCAAACCAAGTACCAGGAAAAAGTCAGCTTCGTATGTAAATAAGCCAATGACATATTGTCTTTAGGAAATCTGTGTCAGTAAAAGCAAAGAGCAAGAATCCTAAAGAATAAATTTATCTTATATCTCATTTTGAGCAACTGTACAGGGGTGGGAAGATGATTGGTTGTAAAGGGACATGCAGAGCTAGCTACCTGGAAACCAGGAGCAGTTAGTTTCCTATATTTCTCCTTCCCTTTTCCCAGCTGATGATGTGATCTGGAAGACCAAGGTCACTGCCAGACCCGCTTGTCAGGTTGTCCTAGCTACCTGCTCAGACATGTTCTTGGGGAAGTTAAAGTTGAAAATTTATGATAAAAATATAAAAAGAAAGAGTATTCCAGAAGACCCTCCACCAATGGAAATGGAAAACTTGTAGATATGCATACAGGAATGTGGGCATCCAACCTCTGAAATCATGTCTGTCAGCCACACTGGACTGTATGAAGATAGGTACTATATCTGTCTCAGTGGTAGGAACCTATCAGATGTATAATAAATAGTTGTTTATTGAGTGAAAGAATGGATGGAATTACTTTGTTTCCTTTAGTTAATGACAGTTAATTTTGTTTACTACTTTGTACAAGCTCAGTTACGATTGGGGTTCTAAGTGTTGCAAAGGTTCTGAGGGTTTTATGCCATTGCAAAATGTAAGGAAAACCCTCAGGTCCTTGGTCTACATTAGTCAGGGTTGAAATTCTTATCATTGTGGCTCACATGTACCTTTCTGGTTCAGTACTTCTGCAGTTTGAACACCATGCTTGGGTAGAGAAAACCTTACTGAGGTTGAGAATTCCAGGGCCTCCAACTTCTACCACTCAAAATTGTTCATTATTCAGAAAAATCCCAATGACCTTTCCCTTTCCATTTGGGAGATTCTCCTCTTTCATCTATACTCCATCATCTATCCCTAAAAGTCACATGTACTTTTACCTTTCATTAGAACAGGGTTTGCCAACCTTTTATAAAAGAAAACTCTTTATTTTGAAATAATTATAGATTTTCAAGAAGCCATAAAGACATACAAAGAAGTCCTGCACCCATTCCCCAACTTATCTTACCCAATGATTTCAATTTACATAACTATAGCACAATGTTATAATCAGGAAATTGTCATTGGTACAATGTGTGTGTATAGCTCCATATCTAATCCTCACATGTGTAGATTCCTATGACTACTTCCAAAACCAAGATATAGAACTTTTCCTTTACCACAAAGATATTCCTTAATATACTCATCTCCTGTCCAGTAATCTCTTACCCTTGCCCTCTACAAATCTGCTTTTCATCTCTATAATTTTGTCATTTCAATAAAACAGTGCATAAGATATACCCAATCTGTTGCATGTATCAATAGTTTATTTATCTTATTTCTGAGTAGTATTTGATGTTAAGAATGCATCGCAATTTGTTTAACAATTCACTTTTATAATATATTTCTGTTTTTTTACTGTTTCAAACTTTTATTTAAATTCTAGTTTGTTAATATTATTTTCAGGAGTAGAATTTGGTGATTCATCACTTACATACAACACCCAGTGGTCATTACAAGTGCCCTCCCTAGTACCCATGACCTATTTAACTCATCCCTGCACCAACTTCTCCTCTGGTAACCATCAGTTTGTTCTCCACAATTGAGAGTCTATTTATTGGTTTGTCTCCCTTTTTTTCCACGTGGTCATTTGTTTTGTTTCACAAGTTCCACATATGAGTGAAATCATATGGTATTTGTCTTTCTTTGACTAACTTATTTCCCCCAGGATAATTAATCATCAATTGATGGACATTTAGGCTCTTTCCATACTTTGGCTATTAATAATGATACTACACAGAAATACAAACAATTATGACAGAATATTATTATAAATTATATGCCAATAAATTGGGAAATCTGGAAGAAATGGATAAATTCCTAGAAACATATAAACTACCAAAACTCAAACAGTAAAAAAAAAAATTAAACAGACCCTTTACCAGCAAAGAAAAAAAATTAATCAATAATCAAAACTCTTCCAACCAACAAAAGTTCAGGGCCAGATGGTTTCCCAGGGAAATTATACCAAACATTTGAATAAGAGTTAATACCTATTCCTCTCAAAATGTTCCAAAATATAGAAATGTAAGGAAAGCTTCATAACTCACATTATGAGGCCAGCATTACCCTGAATGGGAACCAGAGAAAGGCACCACTAAAAAGGAAAATCACAAGCCAATATCTCTAATGAACATGGGTGCAAAAATTCCCAACAAAACACTAGCAAATCAAATCCAGCAGTATATTAAAATAACAATTAAACAAGATCAAGTGGGATTTATTCCTAGTTTGCAAGCATGATTCAATATTTACAAATCATCAACATGATACACCACATTAATAAAAGAAAGATTAGAACCATATATCTTCTCAACAGATGCAGAAAAACATGTGACAAAGTACATCATTCTTCATAAAATCTATCAATAAATTAGGGATAGGAGGGAACATACTAAACATTACAAACATTACAAAAGACACATATGGAAGACTCACAGCTAATATTATCTTCAATGGGGAGAAACTGAGACTTTTTTCTCTACAGTCAGGAATAAGACAGGGATGTCCACTGTCACCATTGTGATTAACATAGTACTGGAAATCCTAGCCTCAGCAATCAGACAACAAAAAAACAAAAGGCATCCAAACTGTCAAGGAAGAAGTCAAACTTCCACTCTTCTCAAACAACATAATATTCTACATATAAACTTGAAAGACTCCACCAAAAGAAAAATTACTAGAACTGATATATAAATTCAGTAAAGTTGCAGGACACAAAATCAATGAATAGAAATCAGCTGCATTTCCATAAACCAAAAATGAAGCAGCAGAAAGAGAAATCTAGGAGTTGATCCCATTTACAATTGACCAAAAACCATAAAATACCAAGGAATAAATCTAAACAAAGAGGTAAAGGATCTGTACTCTTAAAACTATAGAACACTTATGAAAACAAGTGAAGATGACACAAAGAAATGGGAAAACATTCCATGCTCATGGATTGGAAGAAGAATCCTTGTTAAAATGTCTATATTACCCAAAACAATCTACACATTCAATGTAATCCCTTTCAGAATGCCACCAGTATTTTCCACAGTGCTAAAACAAACCATCCTAAAATTCTATGGAACAAGAAAAAACCCTGAATAGCCAAAGTAATCTTGAAAAAGTAAAACAAATCAAGAGGCATCACAACTCCGGACTTCAAGCTTTTTACAAATCTGTAGTTATTAAAACAGTACAGTAGTGGCACAAAAACAGACATACAGATCAATGGAACAGAAGAGAAACCCCAGAAATGGACCCACAACTATATGGTTAACTAATCTTCAGCAAAGCAGGAAAGATTATCCAATGGAAAAAAAGACAGTGTCTTCAACAAATGGTGTTGGAAAACTGGACAGCGACACACAGAAAAATGAAACTGGGCCACTTTCTTACATCATACACAAAAATAAATTCAAAATGAATGAAAGATCTAAATGTGATTTGGAAAACCATCAAAATCCTAGAGGAGAAAACAGGAAGCAACCCTCTTTTACAATGGCCATTGCAACTTCCTACTCCGGAAGCAAGGGAAACATAAGCAAATAGGAACTATTGGGACTTCATCAAGATAAAAACTTCTGCACAGAAAATGAAAAAAATCAACAAAACTAAAAGGCAACCTTCCAAATGTGAGAAGATATTTGCAAGTGACATATTGGATAAAGGGATAGTATCCAAAATCTATAAAGAACTTAACAAACTCCACACCCAAGAGTCTCTTATAGTTTGCCTGCCTCCCTCTCTGTAACCATTTTGTTCCCCTACCCCTCCCCCATAGTCTTCTGTTAAGCTTCTCAAGATCCACATATGAATGAAAACATATGGTGTCTGTCTTTCTCTGACTGACTTATTTCACTTAGCATAATACTATCTAGTTCCATCCATGTTGCTGCAAATGGCTAGATTTCATTCTTTCTCATTGCCAAGTAGTATTCCATTGTATATATAAACCGCATCTTATTTATCCATTTGTCAGTTGATGGACATTTAAGTTCTTTCCATAGTTTTGCTATTGTTGAAAGCACTGCTACAAACATTGGGGTACATGTGCCCCTATGCATCAGCACTCCTGTAGCCCTTGGGTAAATTCCTAGCAGTGCTATTGCTGGGTCATAGGGTAGTTCTATTTTTAATTTTTGATGGGGGGTGAGGGAGAGGGGAAAGTGGGTGATGGGCACTGAGGACGGCACTTGTTGGGATGAGCAGTGGGTGTTGTTTGGAAACCAATTTGACAATAAATTATATTTAAAACAAAACTCCACACCCAAAAGCAAATAATCCAGTTAAGAAGTTGGCTGAGACATGAATAGACTTTTATCCCAGGAAAAAATCCAGATGGCTAACAGACAGACGAAAAGATGCTCAACATCACTCATCATTAGGGAAATACAAATCAAAACAATAATGAGATATCATCTCATACCTATCAGAATGGCTAACATTAACAACACAAGAAACAACAGGTGTTGATGAGGATGTGGAGAAAGGGGAATCCTCTTGCACTGTTGGTGGGAATGAAAACTGGTGCAGCTACTCTAGAAAAAAAAGTACGGAGTTTCATCAATAAGTTAAAAATAGAAATACCCTACGACCCAGCAGCTGCACTAGTAAGTTTTTACTCAAATGATACGAAAGTACTGATTTGAAGGGCATATGCACTCCAATGTTTATAAGATATTTTAAGTTTGTGGGTTTTTTTTGTTTTTTACCGTTTTATAATATTACTAATAAAACTGCTACAGAAAATTAGTGTGCATACTTTTGGGTGGTTGTAATGTTTCAATTTTCTGAGACGAATGCTTAAGAGTGCAATTTTTGGGTGGTACCTGGATGGCTCAGTCGGTTAGGCGACCGACTTCAGCTCAGGTCATGATCTCACGGTTTATGGGTTCGAGCCCGCCTCAGGCTCTGTGCTGGCAGCTCAGAGCCTAGAGCCTGCTTCTGATTCTGTGTCTCCCTCTCTCTCTGCCCCTCCCCTTCTTGCTCTCTGTCTCTTTCTCAAATAACAAACATTAAAAAAATAAAAACAGAAAAATAGAAAAGAGTGCAATTATTGGGACATATGGAATTATATGCTCTATTTCATGAGAACCTACCATACTGCTTTACAGAGTGGATGCACCAATTTACATTCTCATCAGCAATGTATGAGTGATCCAGTTGGTCTGCATCCTTGCCAGCATTTGATATTGTCACTATTTTTTTTATTTTAACTGTCCTAATAGATATGTCACAATATACCATTGGAAATTAGTTTTGTGTTTTTCTAATAGTTAATGATAGTCAACATCTTTTCACGTACTTATATGTCATTCTTATACCTTCTTCTGTGGAATATCTCTTTATGACTTTTATTTATTTTCCAATTAGATTTTTTATTGTTACTATTGAATTTTGAAATTTCTTTATATATTTTAGATATTAGTCTTTTGTTTGTGAGATGTATGGTTTGCAAATATTTTCTTGCACTCTATAGTGTGACTATGCTTACTGCTAACAGTATCTTTTACAGAGCAAAATATTTTAATTTAGATTAATTCCAAGTTACCTTTTTCTTTCCCTTAAGGGTTGTGTTTTTAGTGTCAATATAAAAACTCTTACATTTAAGGACATGATCCATTTAGAGTTAATTTTTACGTAAGGTGTAAGGTTTAGTTTGAGGTTCACTTTTTTGTCTATGGATGTCCAATTTCTCAAGTACCAAGCTTCAAAAACATTGTTTTTCCTCTATTGAATTGCTTTTGCATCCTTGTCAAAATCAGCTGGGCATATTTGTGTGTATTTATTTCTGGATTTTCTATTCATTTGAGTGATCTACTTATATATCTCTCTGCAAATACCACACAGTATTTTTTTCAAAGTTTTATTTATTTGTTTTGAGAGGGGCAGCAGAGAGACAGAATCCCAAGCCCGCTCCATGCTCAGCATGGAGCCCTATGCAGGGCTCAGTCTCAGGACTGCAAGATCCCAATCTGAGCTCATATCATGTCAGATTCTTAATGAACTGAGCCACCCAAGTGTTCCAGTCTTTATTATTGTAGTTATATAGTAATCATTAGTATCTGATATAGTGATTTTTCCATTTTATTCTTTTTTCAAAATTGTTTTGGCTATTTTAGTGCCTTTACAATTTGATATGATTTTAAAATAGTTTTGTCCATAAAAAATAAACATAAAATTGTTGTGTCTATATATGTTGAAATATATATTAATCTGTATTTGTTGTCTTGTTGTCTAATATATATATATATATATGTGTGTATATATATATATATATATATATATATATATATAATCAATTTGAAAGGATTGACAGCTTTACTATATTGATTCCTCCTTTCCATGAACATGGTATGTTACTTCATTTATTTAAATGATCATTGATTTCTTTCATAAGCATTTTGTAGTTTCAACATACCATGTACATGTTTTATTAGACTTATACCTAAGGAATTCATTTTTTGACTATAAATGTTACTTTTTTTAAACTTTGTTTTTCATATGTTCATTGATAGTATGTAAAAATAAAATTGCTTTTCATATGTTGATCTTTTATCCTGCAGACTTGCTGAACTCTCTTATTAGACTTTGTTTTTTTTAAATACATTTCTTTGTATTTTCTATGCAAGCAACCATATAATCTGCATATAGGAAAAGTTGTATTTCTTTCTTTAATACCTGCATGCCTTTTAAACATTTCTTGCCTTGGTGCACTGGCTGGAACTTCCAATAATAGAAGTGCTTAAAGCAGAATTCTTGCCTTATTCTCAATCTTAGAGGCAAAACATTTATTCTTCCATTATTAAATATGTTACCTGTGCATTTGTTTCTCAATATTCTTTGTTCTTTGTCAAAGTTTCCCTCAATTTCTACTTTCTAAGAGTTTTGTTATGACTGAGTGTTGTTTTGTCAAACACTTTTTATTTTTTAATTTTATTTATTTTTAGAGAGTGAGATCATGAGTGGGGTATGGGCAGAGAGAGAGGGAGAGAATCCCAAGCAGGCCTCTCACTGTCAGTGCAGAGCCCAAAGCAGAGCTCAATCCCAGGATCATGACCTGAGCCAAAATCAAGAGTCAGTTTACCTCCAATTGAGCCACCCAGTCACCCTTCAAACACTTTTTCTATATCAGTTAATATAATCATGATATTTTTCTTAATTATCTATAAATATGGTGAAATGCATTGATTGATTTTTGAATAATAAACCAGTCTTGCAATTCTAGGATAAACACCTTTTGCTCATGGTGTAAGTTCTCTCTCTCCCTCTCTGTCTCTGTCTCTCTGGCTCTCTCTCTCTCTCTCTCTCTCTCTCTATATATATATATATATACATAAATATATATAATTATATATTTTATTTATATATAAAATATTAAAAGCATATAACATTATATAAATAAACACAACACACATTACTAAATTTTATTTGCTAATATTATGTTGAAGATTTTTATATTTGTGTTTATGAGTGATATTTATCTGAAGTTTTCTCTTTCTTTTTTTTTTCTTTCTGCTATTGTTTCCAGTGTGACTTCATTACGGTCAGGGAACATACCCTGTATTATTTCAACTTTTAACATTTGTTGAGGTTATTTTATAGCCCATAATTTGGTCTATCTTGGTGAATGTCTCATGGGCACTTGAAAAGAAAATGTACTCTGTTTTTGTGGTAGTGATGTTGTATAAATGTTGAATAAAATCTGTAGGTTGAGAGTGTTGGTGAGTTTCTCTATACCTTTACTTATTTTTTTTTGTTTAGTAGTTTTATCAGTTGCTGAAAGGGAGTTGTTATAGTTTTTAACTACAATTTTGGATTTGCCCATTCTCTTTTCAGTCCTATTGGATTTTAGTTTGTGTACTTTTCAACTCTGTTTTTCTTTTTTTGATGCATACACGTTTAAAATTGATAAATATTCTTGGTGTATTGATCGTTTTAGAATTATGTAATGTCTTTCTTTGTTATCAATAACTATTTTTGCCCTAAAGTCTCTTCTATCTAATATTATGATAGCTCACTCCTGATTTTTATTATTATTTTTGTATGATTTATCTTGTAACATCCTTTTACATTCAACCACATATATTATTATATTTGAAAAGATTTTCTTATAGACAGAATATGGTTGGGCCATTATTTAATCTTCTCTACTGATTTCGGTATTTTAATTGGTGTATGTAGACAATTTACCTCTTACACAATTTTTCTTTTTACGTTTATTTATTTATTTATTTATTTTGAGAGATGCCTTTTACACAATTTCTTTTTTAAGTTTATTTTGAAAATTTTTAATGTTTATTTAATTTTGAGAGAGAGAGGGAGAGAAAGACAGAGAAAGAGAGTAGGGAGGGGCAGAGAGGGAGACACAGAATCTGAAGCAGGCTCCAGGCTCTGAGCTGTCAGCACAGAGCCCAATGCAGGGCTCGAACCCACAAATTGTGAGATCATGACCTGAGCCAAAGTCAGTTGCTGAACTGACTGAGCTACCCAGGCGCCCCAAGTTTATTTATATATTTTGAGAAAGAGAGAGAGAGAGAGAGAGCAGGGGAGAGGCAGAGAGAGAGAGGGAGGCAGAGAATGTCAAGCAAGCTCTGCGCCATCAGCACAGAGCCCCATGAAGGGCTCGAACTCATGAACACTGAGATCATGAAATGAGTCAAAATCAAGAGTTAGACAATTAGCCAACTGAACGACCCAGACTCCCCCATTTTACACAATTTCTAGTTTCTTATGGTTTATGTCTGCCATTTTAGTTTTAGTTTTCTGTTTGTTCTCTCTGGTTTCATTGTATGTTTGTTTTCTGATTCCTTTTTTCTGCCTCCTTGTTGGCTACTTGAACATTCTTTAGAACACCAGTTTGACATTCTTTAGAATCCCAGTTTTATTTGTCTTAGTGTTTCTGCGTGTATTTCTTTGTATAGCTTTTTTGCTTTATGCATAATATATAGAAGTAACTTATACTCTACTGGCATCAACATTTTATCAGTTTTGAGTGAAATATAGAAATCTTTCCTTCCTTTATGTCCCTTTACCCTACCGTATTTATACCTTATTTACGTATGTATTTATTTTATTAATCTCTAAGCACAACTTAGGGTTCAAACTCATGACCCTGAGATCAAGACTCACAGGCTTTTCTGATTGAGCCAGCCAATATTTCCTCTATATACATGGAGAGCCAATTAGACCGTATAAAAATTTTTGCTTCAGTTTTTGAACATAATTTAGACAACTTGAGGAGAAAGAAAGTCTATTGTATTTAGCCTAATTTTTGTGTTATATTGTGTTTTCTTCCTACGTGGTGTTGCAAGATTCATTTTTTATTGTTTCCCTGCTTTGTAGAGAACCTCCCTTATCCAGCATTTTATTTATTTGTATTTATTTGTATTTATTTATTTATTTATTATTTATTTATTTATTTATTTATTTAATTTTCTCAAGTTAGCTAACAGACAGTGTAGTCTTGGCTTCACGAGTAGCATCCAGTGATCCATTACTTACATCTAACACCCCATCCTCATGCTTAGTGCCCATCACCCATTTTCCACCCCCCATCAATGCTCAGTTTATTCTCTGTATTTGTCTTCTATGGTTTGCCTCCCTCTTTCTATTTATTTTTCCTACACTTCCCCTGTGATCATCTGTTAAGTTTCTCAAATTTCATATATGAGTAAAAACATAATGATATCTGTCTTTCTCTGACTGACTTATTTTGCTTAGCATAATACTTTCCAGTTCTATCCACGTTGTTTCAGATGACAAGATTTCATTATTTTTCAACACCAAGTAGTATCCCATTGTATATATATATACACCACATCTTCTTAATAAATTCATCAGTTGATGAACATTTGGGTTATTTCCATAATTTGGCTTTTGTTGATTGCTCTGCTATAAACATTGGGATGCATGTGCCCCTTCAAATCAGCACTCCTGTATCCTTTGGATAAATTCCTCATAGTGCAATTGCTAGGTCAAAAGGTGAATATATTTTTAAGTTTTTGAGGAAACTCCAGAGTGTTTTCCAGAGTCCTTAGCCAGTATTTTTTATCAAGTTTGCTGTTGAGAAATATATTTAGTTTCTCTTTACCAGAGAATGTCTAGTTTTCCCTTTGTATTTATAAATACTTCACTGTATACAAAATTCTGGGTTAATGGTTCTTTTTTTCAACACTTGAAAAAAATATTGTATGCCTTCCTTCTGGACTCCATGGTTTTTGATAATATGTCTTCCTATTTAAATTATTTTACTCCTATAGGTAGTAAGTCATTTATTTCTAAAAATTTTCAAGATGATTTTGTCTTAATTTTTAGAAGCTTGGCAATGATGTACCTTGTCATGGATTTCTTTGAGTTTGTCCTGTTTGGGGTTCACTCAGCTTCTCGACTTTGTAAGCTTATATAACTTTTGTTACATTTGGGAATTTTCCATCAATTATTTCTTCAAATAATTTTTTTGGGTCCCTCCTTATGTCTCTTCCTCTTTTGGGACGCCGATGACACAAATATTAGATCTGTTGTATAGTTCCACAGGTCCCTAAATTTCTGTTGATCATTATCAGTTTATTTTGTCTCTGTTGCTGATAGGCTAATACCTATCAATGTATCTTCAAGTTTACATATTCTTTTCTCTGATTTGAGACCCTATTAGAGAGGGACTTTAATAAGTAAATTAGAGAATACTTTTTGGAATAAGAGGTGACTAAGCTGAAGTTTCAAGGAATTAATTATGTGGACAGAGGAAGGACGTTAATTTCAGGCAAAAAGAACGCACATGTTAAGTTTCTATGCTAAGGATCATGGTGCATTAGAGGAACTGATAAAGACTAATGTGACTTGAATGCAGTGCATGCAGCAAGTGAGGAGAGGAGAAGTATGAGATGAGGGTGGGAGCCATGATGTTATAGTAAAGAGTAAGGAATTGGTATGTATTTTTAAGTGTGTGATAGCGTAGGAAGGTTTTAAGAAGGAAAATTATATAATGTCACCCAATTTTGTTTCGTTTTTCTTCAAATTTTTATTTAAATTCTAGTTAGTTAATACATAGTGTAATAGTGTTTTCAGGAGTAGAATTTAGATTTAGTGATTCATCACCCAGTAGTCATCCCAACAAATGCCCTCCTTAATCCCCTTCACCCATTTAGCCCATCCCCCACCCAACTCCCTCCATCAACCCTCGGTTTGTTCTTTTTCATAAAGAGACTCTTATGGTTTGTTTTCCTCTTTTTCCCCTTCCCATATGTTCATCTGTTTTGTTTATTAAATTCTATGTATGACTGAAATTATATGATATTTGTCTGTCTCTGACTGACTTATTTCACTTAGTATAAGCTAAGCTCCATCCACTTCAGCTCCATCCATGTCATTGCAAATGGCAAGATTTCATTATTTTTGGTGGGTAATATCCTACTGTATACCACATTTTCTTTATATACCACATCTTTATCTATTCATAACTCGATTGACATTTGGGATCTCTCTATAGTGTGACAATTGTTGATAATGCTGCTATAAACATTGACGTGCATGTATCCCCTTCAAATCTGGAATTTTATATCCTTTGGGTAAATACCTAGTAGTACAATTGCTGGATACTAGGATAGGGTAGTTCTATTTTGAACTTTTTGAGGAATGCCCATACTGTTTTCCAGAGTGGCTGAACCAGTTTGGATTCCAACCAACAGTTCAAGAGGATTCCCCTTTCACCACATCTTCACCAACACCTGTTATTTCTTGTTAATTTTAGCCATTCTGACAAGTATGTGGTGTCATCTCATCATGGTTTTCATATTTCCATGATGATGAGTGATGTTGAGTATCTTTTCATGTGTCTGTTAGCCATCTGGATGTCCGTTTAGAAAAATGTCTATCATGTGACTTAATTTTAAAGCTCCATTTGGGTTGCAATGAGAGTAGGAGGAGGAAAATTTAGAAGCAGTGAGACCAAGACAAGAGATGATAGTGGCTTGGATTAGGGCACCATGGGTGGAGGTAGAGGTAAGTAGATAAATTCAGAATATATTTTGAAGTTAGAGCCAGGGGTGAAGGAAAGGGAAATAAGTGTCAAGAGCTAACAGCATTTACTCCCTGCATGAGTGACTTTGTAGTGTTCCACAATGTTTACTCTCACTCATAATTCACAAAGCATTTTTACATACATTCACTCACTTGAACCCCAGAGACTGAGAGATAGTTATTGTCACCTTATCACCATTACCAACTACACCATCACCATTATCTTAGAGACCAGGAAATTAAGACTCAGGAAAGTGATGATTTGGGTAAGGTAAAACCTCAAGGAAAACGGCCATTAAATTTTCTCAGTCCAGGAAAAAAATGATTTTTATATTCTTTTTGTGATGCTCACTATGGAACTAATTATTACCACCTCAAGCCAAGTCCCTCCTGGATTAAGGGTCTATAAATAATGCATGAGAATCTACTTATACTCCCAGTGAACCTAATAGGTAATAAGGCTTCCCTAAAGGTTTTTCTTACACCAAGTAATTATTCAAATACATTGTTCTTCAGAAGGAATATTGCTGGGATTCTATTTCCAAATGTTCATAGATTAGATACCTATTCAAGGGCATGTGCATGATAGATCTCATGCCAGGGCCAGGTGTTTTACATGGTGGTACTCATTTATGGTACTTATTGATAATACCTAGTTCAACTTCCAATATAGAAAAAGGATAAATGGGTTCCTCATCCTAGTCAGAGTTTAGCCATACATACCAAATATCTTCAACAGAGGTATCCTCTTTCACCCTACATTTCCACCTTAAAAATTTATACTAAGAATAGAAAAAGTATACAAAGAAGTATATACAGTCATATTACACACCATATGGTATATAATACTCAGCAGAATAAAAATAAAAGGATACTTCTTCAATCGGATTAAGAGGATCACTAGAAAACCCACAACTAACATTATACTTAATGGTGAAGGACTAAAAGTTTCCCTTCTATTATCAGGAAAAATACAAGGATGTCCACTTTAGGCCAATTCCATTCAATGTTATGCTGGAAAGTCTAGCAATTAGGCAAGGAGAAAAATGTTAAAGCCATCATTATTGAAAAACTGTAATATCTTTGTTCACAGATAATATAATTTTGTATGTTGAAATTATTTTTAAAAAATTTTTAATGTTTATTTATTTTTGAGAAACAGTGAGAGAGTATGAGCAAGGGAGGAACAGAGAGATAGGGAAACACAAAATCCAGTGCAGGCTCCAGGCTCTGAGCTGTCTGCACAGACCCCAACTCGGGGCTCAAACTCATGAACCAGAAGATCATGACCTGAGCAGAAGTCAGATGCTTAACCGACTAAGTCACCCAGGCACCCATGTATGTTGAAATTCTTAATGAATCTACAAAAAAACTATTAGAAGTGTTAAATGATTTCAGCAAGGTTTTAGGATATAACAATATACAACAATCAGCTGTATTTCTCTCTGCAACAATGAACAATCTAAAAATAAAATTAAGAAAATAATTTACAATAATATAAAAAGGAATAAAATACTCTTCCCTCAGACTTTGGGGGTAACCTCTTGATCTGTTTTTTTTTATTTATCCAAAATTTTAATTGCAACTTTCCAACGTTTTTCTATGTCTTTCCCAAAGGCTTCTTTTGAATCTTTCCAGGGAATCTCAAAGTGTTTATGGAGGTTTACGTGCTTGTGTGGAGATGTTTCTAAATTATTCACCCTTACTCCCCCATCTTTCACTACTTTCATCCCTCCCACACATACACACCCAGGAAAGACTCTTTAGACCTGCCAAGGTTTTAATGGTTGAAATAAATTAGCTTATGTGTCCTGCCTTTTCATAGAGGAGATTTTACTATTAAAACTTTTTACAGAAATGAATCATTGATGTTGGAAATTTAAGAACTATGTTAAGCTAGGGGAGGGCAGGGTCATAGGAGCAATATAATCATTTAAAAATGCTCATGGATAGAGGCGCCTGGGTCTCTCAGTCAGTTGGGCATCTGGCTTTGGCTCAGGTCATGATCTCGCAGTCCATGACTTGGAGCCCCACGTCGGGCTCTGTGTTGAAAGCTCAGAAACTGGAACCTGCTTCAGATTCTGTGTCTCCCTCTCTCTCTGCCTCTCCCCTGCTCACACTGTCTCTCTCTCAAAAATAAATAAATATTAAAAAAATTTTAATGCCCATGGATGGCTATTTTATCTTGATACCAAGTTTATCCTGTTCATGTATATCCATAGACTACAATACCCAGAAGGTAAGAAACCTATTGTAATGCAGTGAGAATAATTTCAATATGGAAATCAGGTGACACAGACTGTACCATCAACTTTCCCTAACTAAGCCTTGATATTAAAAAAGAAAAAATCCTGTAGAATCAGAAAACCTGAATTCATATTCAAGCAATCCCACCAGCCAGCTGTATTTCTCTTAGGAAAATTCTTTCCTTTTGGGCCTCATTTTCCCCTTCTGTAATATAAAAAGTTGAACTCAATCTGTTATATCTCTAAGACAGTATAATTGTGTTAGCTGGTTATCTTGTGGTCTTATTGAGAAGTTATAACAATAGTCACAGATGGGGCTCAGTAGGGCATTGTGTGAATGACAACTAAGTGTCTGGGCCAAGGAGAAAGATGAATACATTAATGATCACTGTCTCTAGTCTCCAATTTGGAAGAAAAATGATACAGGTCCTGTCACCTCATCTCTTGGTAAAAGTCTCCAGAACCAGAAATCCATAGATATCTGCTCAACACGTATCTAAAATCATAAAGTGTTTTTGGATACTTGATGAATCCTGGTGTCAAATAGGTCTGGGTTCAAATCTTGATTCTGCCACTTTCTGACTATATGACTTTGGGAAGATTATTTTGTGTCTTTGAGCTTCATCTGTCAAATGATGATCAAAATCACATAGTCCTTGTATTTGGGGGAGGAGGGAAAGTTTAATCAATAATGATGGTATATTCCCTGGCATAAAATAGGTAAATAAAGTGTTTATCTTTACCTCCTTTATGGAGAGGATAGACTGGCTAGTATAGCTTGGAAAACACTGGAAGCTCCTTGGTTCACTCTGAGGTGGCCTGTTGGCAGCAGAAAACAGGTGATCACAAAAGAGGAGCACCAAATTTAGCCTCATAAACACATGCAGAGTAGCAGTAAAGTCTTTTTTAAAGATTAAAACTAGAATTGTAAATGAAAAAAACCTGATATTTCAATTAATAGGCTTTCCTATGGGGCACAAGTCTAGGTTTTTCTCATGCTTCTCCCCCCCTCACCAGGGACCAGTTAGCAGCAAATGAAATATCCTGACTGAGACGTTGGATGTGGCCTCTGAAAGAAACCCAGAAGGGTTAGTGACTCCTTGAATATTATTTCTTTGACCACACTTTATCTTAAGGCCTGGAGCTCTGGTTCCCAATGCCCAGAGATTGGGTTACCAGAAGGGATCCTCAAGCCACCACTGGCTGAAGCTTGTTATTATTTTGGGTAACAACTTTGAGTGTTGAGCAGGAGTTCCTTAATATCCTTACTATCCAGGAAATAAACAAGGATATGTTTCAGAAGCCAGTAATGCAGAATTATGAAACTACAAGCCAAGTAATCTTTAATACCACAGGACTCCTGGGAACTACACAAAAGCTCAAGCAGGCCACCAAGCCATCAGGCCAAACAACCCCTCTATGGCACCATCGGATCCTGAATGTAATGAAGCCAAATTGCTCTACCTCTTTTTCCCATTCACTGTAGACTAAGCCATCATGGAATGATGAAAGTAGGAAATGGGGCTTGCTTATCTTTTTATCTAACTACAAAGCATAGTGGTTCAGTCACTGGGAGCCCCTTGAATGCAAGGATAACATTTGTCTTGTTGTATGTCTTTCATAAAGTGAACACCAAATAAATATTCACTGTATGATGGATGGATGAATGAATATCATGTTAGGGGAAGAACTTAAAGATTAGGAAATCTAGGTTTTAATTCTGCCAGTAACTGGCATATAATATTGAACACTTTTTTCTCTATTACTTATTGTTTGTGGATAATGTGAGATGATCTCAAAAGGTCTTGCAAATTTAACTCCTCATTGATTTTTGTTATGCCTTAAGGTGTGCTAACCAGCCCTGGTTCAGGAGCTTATCACTATATTCTGCCTCGCCATCTTCCAAGCCTCTTATTGGAATAACAAGGGAAGAGAGTTTCTTGTGGAGAAAGGCAGCACAGCAAAGTGAATAACATGAGCCCTAAGCCCCAACCACAGTTCTGCTATTCTAGCTACACAGCCTTGGACTAGTAAATTCCTCTATTTGTATAAACATGGTTAATGAAGGACAGAATTGGAAAGTTCAGTCCATTTAAAGGGTATAAACTACTCTCAATCTTCAAGTACACACAGATTTCATACATCGACAAAGCAGAACTGCTTTTACCATGGGTGGTGCAAGGCTTGGGGCTCTGAAAGAGGTTGGGGATTTCTTGTCAAAAGACAAGAGCTTTATGCCTTTAACTGCTTCTTTCTTTTCACTGTTCAAAGACAGAAACTCTAGGCCTTCTAATCTAGAAACAAATAGCAAATGGAAAAAGGATACTAATGTTTCTTAAGCAATTATTATGTGATAAATATGATAATACACACCATCAAATATTTTAATTTGAAAAATAGTGAAAAAAGCAAAAATTAAGAATCCCCCATAAACCCTTAAATTAAAAATTAAATAATTAGTATAATGAGCACTTCTCCATATCCCATTCCACTACAAAAAAATAACTACTATTAACAATTTGGCATATAACAAATATCACTTGCTAAATGAGGCTTTTTCCATTACCCTATTTAAATTTTCACCCTTTCCCCAAGCATTCCTATTTATTTATTTATTGTCTCTCCTCCCAACACCTCAAGAAAATGAAAGCTATATGAGGTCAGGAGTCTAAGTCTTTTTTTTTTTTTTCTCACTGCTGAAACCTCAGTACGTAGATTGTTGATTGGTATTTACCAAGAACTCAAGAAATGAACAAATTAACTCTTCTTCATATTTTTTGTAATTTTATACAATCATATCTATATATATATCAAATTATGTACGTGTATATACTTTATACCTTTTAAGAAATATTAACTCTTGGATAAATTCCTAACAGTGCTGTTGCTGGGTCACAGGATAGTTGTATTTTTACTTTTTGAGGAACCTCCACACTGTTTTCCTGAGCGGCTGCACCAGTGTTCATTCCCACCAACAGGGCAAGAGGGTTCCCGTTTCTCCACATCCTTTCCAGCATCTGTAGTCTCCTGATTTGTTCCTTTTAGCCACTCTGACCAGTGTGAAATGGCATCTCAGTGTGCCTTTAATTTGTATTTCCCTGATGAAGAGTGACGTTGAGCATCGTTTCATATGTCTGTTGGCCATCTGAATGTCTTCTTTAGAAAAGTGTCTATTCATGTCTTCTGCCCATTTCTTTAGTGGATTGTTTTTTTTGGGTGTGAAGTTTGGTGAGTTCTTTATAGATTTTGGATACTAGCCCGTTGTTCGATTTGTCATTGGCAAATATCTTTTCCCATTCTGTCGGTTGTTTTTTAGTTTTGTTGAGTGTTTCCTTGGCAGTTCAGAAGATTTTTCTTGATGAAGTCCCGATAGTTCATTTTTTCTTTTAATTCCCTCACCTTTAGAGATGTGTCAAGTAAGAAATTGCTGTGGCTGATGTCAAAGAGGTCAAAGAGGACTGCTTTCTCCTCTAGGGTTTTGATGGTTTCCTGTCTTACATCCAGGTTTCATCCATTTTGAGTTTACTTTTGTGTACTGTGTAAGAAAGTGGTCTAGTTTCATTCTGCATGTTGCTGTCCAGTTCTCCCAGCACCATTTGTTAAAGAGGCTGTCTTTTTTCCATTGGATATTCTTTTCTGCTTTGTCAAAGATTGGTTGGTGATACTTCTGTGGGTCCAATTCTGGGGTCTCTACTCTATTCCATTGGTCTATGTGTCTGTTTTTGTGCCAATACCATACTGTTTTGATGATTACAGCTTTGTAGTAGATACAGGAGTGCCAATTCATAGGGGCACATTTACCCCAATGTTTATAGCAGTGCTTTCAACAATAGCCAAATTATGGAAACAGCCTAAATTCCCATCAACTGATGAATGGGTAAAGAAGATGTGCTTTATATCTACAATGGAATACTACTTGGCAGTGAGAAAGAATGAAATCCTGCCATTTGTAGCAACGTGGATGGAACTGGAAGGTATTATGCTAAGTGAAATGAGTCAGATAAATACAGATACCATATGTTTTCACTCATATGTGGATCTTGAGAAACTTAACAAAAGACCATGGGGGAGGGGGAGGGGAAAAAAGAGTTACAAACAGAGAGGGAAGGAAGCAAACCATAAGAGACTCTTAAATACAGAGAACAAACTGAGGGTTGATGTGAGTGGGGGAGAGGGGAAAGTGGGTGATGGGCATTGAGGAGGGCACTTGTTGGGATTAGCACTGGGTATTGTATGGAAGCCAATTTGACAATAAATTACATTTAAAAATAAAAATAACAAAAAGAAAAATAAAGAAAATTAACTCATTTATATTCTTCTGAAATTTGTTCATTCACTTATTTCTATGTCAATACATTTTATCCTTTTAAAGAATTATGTAGCATTCTCCATTATGAATAATTTATTCAACAGTTCCTCTTTTAGTAGATATTTAATCATATGTATGCTTTTATTATTATAAACTTCTGTGATGAACCTCCTTGTGCAATTATCTGCAATTATGTGCACTTTTAATTTCTGCAGAGTCAAGTTCCAAAAGTAAGATTGGTGGGGCAAATCTAAGGGTGTGTACATTTTCTTTTTTTTTTTTTTTAATTTTTTTTTCAACGTTTATTTATTTTCGGGACAGAGAGAGACACAGCATGAACGGGGGAGGGGCAGAGAGAGAGGAAACACAGAATCGGAAACAGGCTCCAGGCTCTGAGCCATCAGCCCAGAGCCTGACGCGGGGCTCGAACTCACGGACCGCGAGATCGTGACCTGGCTGAAGTCGGACGCTTAACCGACTGCGCCACCCAGGCGCCCCGGGTGTGTACATTTTCTAATGTCTTTTCCTTTATGAAATCTTCTCATCTACTCTGAGAGATATATGTAAATATCCTCCTTTTAAGGGTGAGAAAACTGGGTCTTTGATGATGAAGTGAGTTGTTTAAGAATATAAACTACTCAGTAGCATAGGTAAAGTCTAAATGTAGGCCTATCTGAATCCCAGAATTCCCTATTCTTTTCAATACCCTATACTACTTTACGAGTTAAGGGCAAATGAAACTACAGCTGTGACATACTTGCAGGGGAAGGGTAAAGGTGTTAAACTCCCTAAAGTTTGTTTAGACCCAAAACCTAAATATAATCCTACTTACCTGTAATATTACTGAACATTTGATGTATGATTAGTTCCACTTCCCAGCTGTGTGAGCATATGCAAATTATTTTACATCTCTGAGCCTCAGATTTTTCACCTATAATACAAGGATGAATAATGTTTGCCCTGTCTTACAAGGTGGTGGTAAGATTCAAATGAATTCCTATATGGAAAAGTCCTTTATAAACTGTAATATGCTTTACACTATTGAAACCTATTCAGAATTGGAACTGTTTCAACCAGTTCAAACAATACTGCTTTTGTTAGTGCCTAAAATCTTCACAGGAAGCCCATGAAATAAACTGAAATTAATGTCCCCATTTACAAATAAAAAACTGGGTTTCAAAAAAGTAACATGACTTAGAATCATATGATTCCAAAGATATTAATTCCCTAAGAATGATCTATTCCTGCAGTTTTTAAACAGGACTCCTGATGCCTAAAGCTCTTTCCTCAAAATTTGATTGAAATTTCAAAATTACATTTCTAATACTTTATGAAAAAATATGTAAACTCAAATGTGCTCTAAGAAATGTTTTAATATATTTTAGACGCTAACACGTAAACTTGGGCTTCTGTGTAACCTCATTTTTGTGCAGATCTCATAATAAACCAACAGTATCTACATGTTTGAAACTCCATGAAACTATAGCATTGATTTGGAAGGTTGGAGCTCAACACTCAGCTCTTTGGGAATTCAGGCTTGTGCATGTCTGCACATATCAGATTCTAACAAACAAGCTATCTTCTACTTATCAGTACATAGAAGGATTTTCATAAAATTGTGCAACCAAAGTTGGATGTTATCTCTAAATCTATTTAAAACTGTCTGTGCTAGTTAAAATGGCTTGTTTTCTTTGACTTTATGAGAAATAAATTATATTCATTTAAATATGATCCTTTTCAAATATGAGTCATATCACATTAGTTCTCTGTTCAAAACCTTCCAAAGACTTCCCATCTTACTCAGAGCAATGGAAGTATTTAGTATGACCTACAAACATGTCCCTCTCATAATTTCTCTGACCTCTTCTCTTAGCACTTTCTTCCAACTACAATGGCCTTCTCAATGTTCCTAAAAGACAAGAGACATGTTCCTGCCTCACAACCTCTGCGCTTATTGTTCTTCCTCCTGGAATAGTCTTTCTCCACATATCTGAATTTTTACCTTTTTCAAGGTTTTGCTAAAAACAAACAAACAAAGTCATTTTCTCAATTAGGCTTTTCCTGACCATTCTAGTGAAAATTGAACAGCTCCCCAGAATTCTCCGTTCTCCTTCCCTTCTTATTTTTTTTCCATAGCATTTAAAACCATTTGAAATACTATGCATTTTGTTGTCTATTTCTCCATACTTAAATGTTATTTCCATACGGACATGGAATTTTTGTCTTTCTTATTTATCTCTGTATCCCCAACACCTGGAACATTGTCAGGCCCATGGTAAATGCTCAGTACATATTTTTTGAGATAATTAATGAACCTATAAAATACAATTAAAACTAATAATAAAATATTACTTATGTATACACATGCTAAGATTACATGTAATATTTTATATCTACATAAAGAATAGACTTGCCAAAATAACAACTATTGATCAAATACCAAGTTTTCATATTACAGAGAAAATGAGACCCAGAAGGGAAGGGTCTCACAAAGACCCCATAGTGAATGAACAAGCTTTGTCTCCTGTCTTTTACAAGCTTGACTTGTTTCATTTGTACCAGGTTACTTCCAAAACCTCTGTTAAGAGGAAAAAAAAGAGTCTGGGGCTTCCAGAAGAGGACAAGCTAATCCTGATCAGGGGTAAGAAAGCCAAGTAAAGTGTCTCAGGAAGCTGGGACAAAGTCAATAGCAGGGTCTCCGGGAAATTACTGGGCTTAAGGTTACAGGGTGAGAATTTGAAGATTTAAGGGAAAAGTGAAGTGACAAATTGGTAGAAAGGAAATTCCAGAGATACTCCATAGATGTTCTCATTTGGCAAGGTTCACAAGGCAGCAGCTGTACATGGCTGGCTTCGGGAAAGTTGCAACTGGTAATTACCTCCAAATCTCTTCTGGCAATATGATACCTTCTGTAGTTTCTAGAACACTTCCAAAATGTCTTAATGTTATCAAGGAATCACAAGGCTAAAGATCTTGGAAGTTTTCTCTAAGATCATTTAGTCTCATAACCTTATCTTATGAAGGATGTACGGTGGCTTAGCAAGGAAAAAAGACCCTTTCAGCCAGAAAAAAAAAAAAAAACCAGTACTGTGACTACAGTCATGGTCTCTTCCCACCCAAATGCCTTTTCCACTTGTATCATAGGAACACACGGCTGGAAGATACTGGGTAATCAAGTCTACCTCCACCATGACTGTTTGATATTTCAATCACCATGTGGGAAGGATCCAACCTCTCTGTAGAGGTCTCCAATAATGGAATTTTGGGGCACCTTGCTGGCTTAGTCTGTGGAGCATGCAACTCTTGATCTTGGGCTTGTGGGTTCGGGCCTCACGTTGGGTGTAAATATTATTAAAAATAAAAATATTTAAAAAATGGAATTTCATTCCATTCCAAGGCAGCACACTTTTTATATATAAAGTTGTGAGAATTAAAAATGCTTATTATTTGCCATTATAATGAATTAAAATGCCTGTGGCTTACACCCAGAGTTACCCACTATATTCTTTTTTTTTATTATTATATGAAATTTATTGTCAAATTGGTTTCCATACAACACCCAGTGCTCATCCCAAAAGGTGCCCTCCTCAATACCCATCACCCACCCTCTCCTCCCTCCCACCCCCCATCAACCCTCAGTTTGTTCTCAGTTTTTAACAGTCTCTTATGCTTTTACCCACTATATTCTTGAGGACCACACAGATTCTACCTGCTCCTTCTGCTGTAAGACAGCTCTTTAGACATATGAAAACAAGAACAATACCCCACTGAGTATTCTGTACTTCAATCTAAGAACTTCTAACTTTCTAACCACTTTCATGGGATTTGGGTTTTAGGTCCTTCCCCTGTCTTCTCTTTTCTCTCTGGACATGTTTCTATTTTTCTGTTGTCACCCTTAAAGTAGAAGAGGATCTTTAGTTTGGGCATAGTCTTTCAAGGGAGTTTGACTAAGACAGGATGTCTTCCCTGTGTCTAGATTCTAGATGTTTACTAATACAGTCCAAGAGCACCTTGGCTTTGGATGCAACCAAAATTTACTCTATGTACATGATCAACTAGAACACCTAAATTTCCTTTGTAAGGATTTGTATGAATTCCTGTTTGAGTCATAAATGGAAGCTTGGAAGGAGCTTGGAAGGCATCACTTCTATCAAAACAAGAATAAAAAAGCTGAAATAAAACCTTTGATCCTTATATAATTGAGTGATTATAGATATAAGCAGAAGGGTGCAGATAATTGCAGCTTACCAGAGCACAAGCTCAGGAACAGAAATATTCATGAGAACCAATACCTGGGTATGAAAACTTAATCTGTTAATGATGAATTACTAAGCTCAGTGAGGACAATCTTGAGGGTTAACTCTAGAGAAGGCAAGTATTAGGAGGACCCCTACACTTTTGTAAGTTTTACTTCCAGGAGGCCTATCATATTCTCAAAATGAAGATCAGAGAAAACACCCCTGGTTTTCCAGGAGGAGAGAGAATAGGTAGCCATTTTGGAAACTAGAGAATTTTGTTCTTAATAGAGCCTTTTGCCTAGAGCATTTTGTTTTTCTTAATAAGGACTGAATTAAAGGGAATTTATTTTACTAGAACCTACTTGACCTAGTAAAAGGGAAATATTTAGATTCATCCCACTTTAGCCTTCCATTTCAGGGAAGGGACGTATACAATTCAAGCTCCCTCTAGCCTTCCAAGTGAATGAACAAAAATATCCCAATCCACCTCCATCTAGAATTCTTGTCTCACCTAAGGGAAAGAAACTGAGAAGCACTTCTGAAAGCCACATCTCAGTAGTACAATTTCAACAACAAACAACAACAATAACAACAACAGCAACAACACTGAAACCTAATCATAGGGCTACAGAATTATTTTTTCTTTGCACACTTTTCTACCACATTGATAATAATAATCTTATATAATAATTGGACTAAATCTAAAAGAACTTCATTTCTTATATCTTGTTTAAGAAGTCGCTAGGAAAACACAAAGATAACAGGAGAGACAAAAATCAATGATACCATAGGAAATTTTACCCTCTGACACCTACAGCAGTAGCAAATGATAGTAGCCTAACTCCTAGCCAGATAATCATGAGCCTCACACTTAAGGTTTATTTGCCTCATTTCCTTTTATTCAATATGTCATGTCAAGTTTTCATCAAAAATTTCAAGCTACATTAAAAGACAAAAGAAAAACAACTGAAGAGACAAAGTAAAAATCAGAACCAGACTCAAATATGGCAGAGATGCTGGAATTATCAACTTGGAATTTAAAATAATGATGTTTAATATGCTAAGGGGTCTAATGGGGAAAATTGGGCAACATGCAAGAACAGATGGATAGTGTAGACAGACGCTAAGGAAGAGTCAAAAGAAAATGCTAGAAATTTAAGTTCTGTTACAGATATAAAGAATGTCTTCAATTGGTCTCATTAATAGACTTGACATGGTTGAGCAAAGCACAAAATAGATTAAAATAAAGAAATGTAGAAAAAATATACCATGCTTCCTTTGCCTCAGAAGACATGTCTAAAAAATTGTGACTGATGTCACAAAGGTTATTGCCTGTGTTCTTTTCTATGATTTTTATGGTTTTCTGTACCCCATTTAAGTCTTCTCCAATTTTCCCAACACCATTTGATGAAGAGACATTATTTTCCCATTGGATATTCTTTCCTGCTTTGTCAAAGATTAATTGACCATATAATTGTGAGCTAATTTCTGGGTTTTATATTCTGTTACATTGAACTATGTGTCTATTTTTGTGCCAGTATCATACTTTTTTAAAATCATTATAGCTTTGTAAAGAACTTGAAGTCTGGAATTCTGATGCCTCCAGCTTTGCTTTTCTTTTTAAAGGTTGTTGTGCACATTCGGAGGCTTTTGCAGTTCCATACAAATTTTAGGACTGTTGGTTCTAGCTCTGTGAAAAATGCTGTTAGTATTTTGATAGGGAGTATATTAAATGAGCAGATTGCTTTGAGTATTATATATATTTTAACAATATCTGTTTTTCCAATCCATGAGCATTGGAATATCTTTCCAATTCTTTGTGTCATCTTTAGTTTATTTCATCAGTGTTTTATAGTTTTCAGAGATAGTTATTTCAACTTCTTGACTAGGTTTATTCCTAGGTATTGTATTGTTTTTGGTGCACTTGTAAATGGGATTGATTCCCTAATTTCTCTTTCTGTTGCATCATTATTGGAAGACAGAATGGAATTTCCTCAAAAAGTTAAAAATATAACTACCTTATGATCCAGCGATTACACTACTAGGGATTTACCCAAAGAATACAAAAATACTAATTAAAAGGGATACATGCATCCTGATGTTTATGGGAACATTATCTACAATAGCCAAATTTTGGAAATAGCTTAAGTGTACATCCACTAATGAATGGATAAAGAAGATGTGATGTTATATATATATATATATATATATATATATATATATATGATAGATGATATAGATATAGATATAGATATAGATATAGATATAGATATATAGGGGGGCTTTAAAATAATGAAATTTTGCCATTTGCAATGACGTGAATGGAGATAAAGAGTATTATGCTAAGCAAAATAAGTCAGTTAGAGAAAGATAAACACCATATGATTTTGCACATATATGGAATTAAGAAACAAAACAAATGAGCAAAGGGGAAAAAGAGAGAAAGAGAGAAAAACAAATCAAGAAACAAACTCTTAACTATTGAGAACAAACTGATGGTTACCAGAGGGGAGATGGGTGAGGGGGATGGGTAAAATAGGTGATGGGGATTAAGAAGTACACGTATTGTGATGAGCACTGGGTGTTGTATGGAAGTGTTGAATCACAATATTGTACACCTGAAACTAATATTACATGCTATGTTATCTAACTGGAATTTAAATAAACACTTAAAAAAGGAAAAATGCTAACACCAACCAAAAGAAAGTTGAAGTAGCTATATTAATGTCAGACAAAGCATACTTCAGAACAAAGAAAATTATCAGGGCTAAAGAGAAGCATTACATGATGATAAAGGGGACAATTCTCAAAGAAGAATCTTTAATTTGTATGTGCATAACCATTGAACATTAAAATATGTGAGGCAAAAACTGACAAAGAGAAAAAGATAAATTTATTATTAGAGTTGAAGACTTCAATATCCCTCTATTGACATATCCAGCAGATAGAAAATCAGTATGGACATAGTTGAATTGAATAGCATAGTCCAGAAATTTGATTTAATTGATAATAGAGATTTTCGTCCAACAACAGCAAAAGTAACATTATTTTCAAGCATTTTCAACAGTAATATTTTCAACATTATTATCAAGCTCACATGATATACAACCTTCTTGGCCTTAAAATACACCTTAAAAATTAAAAAAAAAAAAGTTGCACAAAATATACTCTCAGATGACAATGGAATTAAACTAGAAATCAATAACAGAATAATAGCTGGAAAACCCCAAAATACTTGGAGATTAAACATGAAACTTCTACATAATACAGAGGTGAAAGAGTAATTCTCAAGGAATATTTTACAATATTTTGAACTATATGAAAATGAAAATACAACATATCAAAATTGGTGGATTTAGGCAAAAACATTTCTTAGGGAGAAATACATAGTCTGGAATGAATATAATATAAAATAAGAAATATATTACACAAATATTTGAAACCTCCACCTCAAGAAATTAGAAACAAAGAGATAAAATTAAATCCAAGTAATCAGAAAATGATAAATAATAAACATTGTAACAGAAAGTAAAGAAACTGCAAACAAGGAATCAATAGAGCAAATCAAGGAAAACAAAGTTGGTTCTTTGGGACAATCAATAAGATTGAGTCAACTCTAGCCAGTTTAAGTAAGAAAAAAAAAAAAAAACGTAAGACATAGATCACCAGCTTTAGAAATGAAAATGGGGCCATTACTACTGTTCCCATGACATTGAAAGCATAATAAATGAACAATATAAACAAATATATGCCCACAAATTTGATACTTTATATGAAATGGACCAATTTCTTGAAAGATACAATCTACCAAAACTCATATCAGAAGGCATAGGTGACATAAGTAGGTATAAATCTATTAAGCAAGTTAAAATAATAATTAATAGCCATCCAAAAGAGAAAGCAGGAAGTCCAGATGCATTTACTAATGAATTCTACCAAATATTTAGAGCAAAAATTATACCAATTCTCTACAATCTCTTCAAAAAAATAGAAGCAGAGAGAATTCTTCCCAACTCATTCTCTGAGGACAGCATTACCCTAATAATAAAACCAAAATCAGTACAAAAAAAGGAAAACTAGGGGCGCCTGGGTGGCTCAGTCGGTTGAGAGGCCGACTTTGGCTCAGGTCATGATCTCGCGGTCCGTGAGTTTGAGCCCCGCGTCGGGCTCTATGCTGACAGCTCGGAGCCTGGAGCCTGTTTCAGAGTCTGTGTCTCCCTCTCTCTGACCCTCCCCCATTCATGCTTTGTCTCTCTCTGTCTCAAAAATAAAACGTTAAAAAAAAAATAACATAAAAAAACAAAAAAAGGAAAACTATAGGCCAGTATTTCTCATAACATGAATGCAAAAATCTTCAACAAAATATTAACATATCAAATCAAACAAAGTATGAAAAAATTACATTTATTCCTGGGCTGAAAGGATGGTTTAATATTCACAAATCAATCAATGTGACACACCACATCAATAGAGAAAGAATAAGAACTATATGATCCTCTCAAATGATGAAGAAAAAGCATTGAAAAAATACAGCATCTTTTCCTTTTTTTAAATTTTTAATGTTTATTTATTTTTGAGTGATAGAGAGACAGAGTATGAGCGGGGGAGGGACAGAAAGAGAGGGAGACACAGAATCTGAAGCAGGCTCCAGGCTCTGAGCCATGAGCATACAGCCCAACATAGGGCTTGAACCTGCCGATCGCAAGATCATGACCAGAGCTGAAGTCAGATGCATAACTGACTGAGCCACTCAGGCGCCCCCAATACATCATCCTTTCTTGATAAAAACCCTCAAGAATGTAGGGATAGGAGGAACATACCTCAACATCATAAAGGCCATATATGAAAGACACACAGCCAATATCATCCTCAATGGTTAAAAAACTGGGAGCTTTCCACCTGAGGTCAGGAACATGACAAAGATGCCCCCTAAGGTCAGGAACACGACAGGGATGTCCACTCTCAGCATTGTTGTTCAACATAGTACTAGAAGCCCTACCCTCAGCAATCAAACAGCGAAAAGAAAAGGCATCCAAATTGGCAAGGAAGAAGTAAAATTTTTACTCTTCTCAGACACCATGATACTCTATGTGGAAACCCCAAAAGACTCCATCCAAAAACTAATACATGAATTCTGCAGAGTCCATAATATCAACATACAGAAATTGGTTGTATTTCCATACACCAATAATGAAACAGCAAAAAGATAAATCAAGGAACTGATCCAATTTACAATTGCACCAAAAGCCATAAAATACCTAGGAATAAACTTAACCAAGGAGGTAAAAGATCCATATGCTCAAAACTATAGAAAGCTTATGAAAGAAATTGAAGAAGACACAAAGAAATGGAAAAACATTCCATGCTCATGGATTAGAAGAACAAATATTGTTAAAATGTCTATACTACTCAAAGCACTCTACACATCCAATGCAATCCTTATAAAAATCACTTAAGCATTCTTCACAGAGCTAGAACAAATAATTCTAAAATGCATCTGGGATGAGAAAAGTCCCCAAATACCCAGAGTCATGTTAAAAAGAAACGCAAAGCTGAAGGCATCACGATTCCAGACTACAAGCTGTATTACAAAGCTGTAATCACCAAGACAGTATGGTACTGGCACAGAAACAGACATATAGATCAATGGAACAGAATAAAGAACCCAGAAATGGACCCACACATGTATGGCCTACCAATCTTCGACAAAGCGTGAAAGACTATCCAATGGTAAAAAGACAGTATCGTCAGGAAATTGTGCTGGGAAAACATGCAGAAGAATGAAACTGGACCACTTTCTGACACCATACACAAAAATAAACCCAAATTGATGAAAGACCTAAATGTAAGTCAGGAAGCCATCAAAATCCTCAAGGAGAAAGCAGGCAAAAACCTGTTTGATCTAGGCCGCAGCGACTTCTTACTCAACACATCTCCAGAGGCAAGGGAAACAAAAGCAAAAATGAACTACTGGGACTTCATCAAAATAAAATCTTCTGCACAGCAAAGGAAACAGTCAGCAAAACTAAAAGGCAACCAACAGAATGGGAGAAGATATTTGCAAATGGCATATCAGATAAAGGGTTACTATCCAAAATCTATAAAGAACTTATCAAACTCAACCCCCAAAAAACAAATAATCCAGTTAAGAAATGGGCAAAAGACATGAATAGACACTTTCTTTAAGAAGATATCTGGATAGATAACAGACCCATGAAAAGATGCACATCACTCATCACTAGAAAAATACAAATCAGAACCACAATGAGATACCACCTCACACCTGTCAGAATTGCTAAAATGAACAACTCAAGCAACAGCAGATGTTGGCTAGGATGTGGAGAAAGAGGAACAATTTTGTAGTATTGGTGGGAATGCAAACAGGTGCAGCCACTCTGGAAAACAATATGGAGGTCTCTCAAAAAATGAAAAATAGAACTACCCTACAGCCCAGGAATTGCACTACTAGGTATTTGTCCAAAGGATATAAAAATGCTGATTTGAAGGGGCACATGCACCCCAATGTTTATAGCTGTGCTGTCAGCAATAGCCAGATTATGGAAAGATCTCAAATTATGTCCATCTACTGATTAATGGAAAGATGTTTATATACATATATAGGTGTGGGTGTGGTGGGTATACATATATACACATATATATGTGTGTGTGTATATACACACAAACACATGTATACATACACAATGGAAAATTACTCAGCAATTAAAAAAGAATGAAATCTTGTCATTTGCAACAACATGGATGGAACTACAGTGTATTATGCTAAGCTAAATAGGTCAGTCAGAGAGAGACAAATATAAGATTTCAGTCATATGTGCAATTTAAGAAACACAACAGATGAACATAGGGGAAGAGGAGGAAAAATAAGATAAAAACAGTGAAGGAGGCAAACCATAAGAGATTCTTAAATACAGAGAACAAACTGAGAGCTGCTGAGTGGAGCTGGGTGGGTATGGGCTAAGTGGGCCCATAAAGGCCACAATTATCCTGGTACCAAAACCAGATAAAGACTCCACTAAAATTAGAGCTACAAACTAATATTTCTGATGAACAGGGATGCAAAAATTCTCAAAAAAGAAAAAAACCTGGCAAACTGAATCCAACAATACATTAAAAATTTATTTACCACCATCAAGTGGGATTTATTCCTAGGTTGCAAGGGTGGTTCAATATTCACAAATCAATCAACATGATACACCACCTTAATAAAAGAAGGGGTAAAAACTATTAGATCATTACAATATATGCAGAAAAAGCAATTTACAAAGTACAATATTCATTCATTATAAAACCCCACAACAAAGTAGGTTTAGAGGGAACATACCGCAACATAATAAGGACCATATATGAAAAAAACACAGCTAATATCATCCTCAATGGAGAAAAACTGAGAGATTTTCCTTTATTGTCAGGAACAAGACAGGGATGTCCACTCTCACCACTGTTATTTAACGTATTACTGGAAGTCTAACCACAGCAGTCACACAACAAAAAGAAATAAAAGGTATCCAAATCAATTTACAGAAATCTTCTGCCTTTCCATAAACCAATAATGAAGCAACAGAAAGATAAATTAAGGAATCAATCCCATTTACAATTGCACCAAAAACAATAAGATACTTAGGAATAAACCTAACCAAAGAGGTGAAATGTCTGTAGTCTGAAAACTATAAAACACTGGTGAAAGACATTGAAAATGACACAAGGTTATGGAACAATATTCCATGCTTATGGATCAGAAAAACAAATATTGTTGAAATATCTGTATTACTCAAAACAATCTACACATTTGATGTAATCCCTACCAAAATATCACCGGAATTTCTCACAGAGCTAGAACAAACAATCCTAAAATTTGTATGCAACCACAAAAAACCCTGAATATTAAAAGCAATCTTTAAAAAGAAAAACAAATGTGGGGGCATCACAAATACAGACTTCAAGTTATATTACAAAACAGTAGTGATAAAAACAGTTTGGTACTTGTACAAAAAAATAGGCACATAGAGCATACATAAATCCACATAAACCCACAATTACATGGTCAATTTATCTTTGAAAATGTAGGAAAGGCTATCAAATGGGAAAAAGATAGTCTCTTCAACAAATTGCTTTGGGAAAAATGGATCACAACATGCAAATGAATGAAACTGGACCACTTTCTTAGACCAAACACAAAAGCAAATTGAAAATGTATTAAAAACCTAAATGTGAGACCTGAAGCCATCAAAATCCTAAAGGAGGACACAGGCAGTAACCTCTTTGACATCAGTCATAGCAAATTCTTTCTAGATATGTCTTTGGATGCAAGGGAAACAAAAGCAAAAGTCAATTATTGGGACTTTATCAAAATAAAAATCTTTTGCACAATGAAGAAAACAATCAACACAACTAAAGAGCAAATTTTGCAATGGGAGAAGATATTTGCAAACATATCTGATAAAGGGTTAGTAACCAAAATATATAAAGAACTTATAATACTCAACACCCCCAAAATGAATAATCCAATTAAAAATGGGCAGAATACATGAACGGGTATTTTTCCAAGGAAGACATACAGATGGCCAACAGATACATGAAAAGATGCTCAACATCACATATCATCAGGAAAATGCAAATCAAAACTATAATAAGATATCACGTTCTTTTAAAAATGGTCTGGTTACATTGTTTTCAGGTCCAAATTTTCCAACACCATTTGTAAGACTGACTGTCCTTTCTCCATTGCATGTTATTGGCTCCTTTGCCATAAATCAATTGTCAATATATGTGTAGGTTTATTCGGGGGCTCCTGGTTCTCTTCCATTTATCTGTGTGTCTGCAATTATGCCAGTGCTATACTGTTTTAATTATCATAGGTTTGTCTTATAGTTTGAACTCAAAGAGGATAGTACTTATAGCTTTGTTCGTCTTCAAGATTGTTTTGGCTATTTAGGATTTTTTGTTGTTCTATATGAATTTTAGAATTATTTGTTCTAGTTCTCTGAAAAATGGCAATGTAATTTTGATAAGGATTGCATTGACTCTGTAGGTTGCTTTAAATAGCATGGATATTTTAACAGTATTAATTCTTCCAATTCATTGGCGTGAAATACATTTCCATTTCCTTGTATCTTCTTCAATTTCACTTATTAGTATCCTACAGCTTTTTGTATATAGGCTTTTAATTTCCTTCATTAAATTTATTCCTAGTTATTTAATTCCTTGTGATACAATTGTAAACGGTATTTCTTTATTAATTTCTTTTTTGATAGTTTGTTATTAGTGTATAGAGATGCCACAGATTTCTGCATATTGATATTGCCACCTGCAAGATTACTGAATTTGTGTATTAGTTGTAACATTTTTTTTAGTGGAGAGTAGGATTATCTATGTCATGTCATCTGCTAATAGTGACAGTTTTACTTTTCCTTTCTAGATTAGATGCCTTTTATTCCTTTTACTTGCCTTATTGTTGTCTAGGACTTCAAATAGTATATTGAATAAAAGTGGCAAGAATGGGCTCACTTGTCTTATTTCTGATATTAGAGGAAAAGTCTTCAGTTTTTACCATTGAATATGTTAGCTGTGGATTCGTTATATTTTTTTCTTTATTATGTTGGGTACATTTCTTCTATATCCACTTTATAGAAAGTTTTTATCATGAATGGAAGTCAGATTTTGTCAAATGCTTCCTATGCATCTATTGCCATCACTATATGGTTTTTATGTTACATTTTGTTAATGTGGTGCATCAAGTTAATTGATTTACAGATGTTGAGACATCTTAATATCACTGGAATAAATTCCAATTGATTATGGTAATATGATTCTTTTAATGTATTGTTGAATTCAGTTTACTAACATTTGGTTAAGAATTTTTACATTTATATTACCAAGAATATTGGCCTGTAATTTTCCTTTTTTGTGTTTTGCATCTCTTGTTTTGGTATCAAAGTAATTCCTTGTAAAGTGATTTTGGAAACCATCCCTCCATTTCTTGTTCTTTGTTTCTTTTTCTTTTTGTTTTTGTTTTAGAACTTTAGGGGGATAGATAGTAATTCTGCTTTGAATGTTTGTAGAATTTACCAAAAAAAAAACTTCTGGTTTTGGACTCTGTTGAGAGTTTTTAATTCTGATTTAATCTCCTTAATAGAAATTAATCTATTCATATTTTCTCTTTCTTCGTGATTCAGTGTTGCAAGATTGCATTTTCTAGAAATGTATCCATTTCTTCTAAGTTGTTGAATTTGTTGGTGGATAATGGTTCATAATTTTTTTACGATCTTTTCTACATCTATGGTTTCAGTTGTAATTTCTCTTTCATCTAATTTTGTTTTTTTGAGCCCTGTATATTTTCTTGGTGAGTCTAGCTAAAGGTTTGTCAATTTTACTTATGATTTCAAAGAGACAATCCTTGATTTCATTGATCTTTTCCATTGTCTATCTTGTCTCTATTTTATTAAGTCTCTCTGATCTTGATTTTTTTTCCTTCTACTACATTTGGGTTTTGTTATTTTTTGGTTCCCCTAGATGTAAAGTTAGATTTTTTATTTGACATTTTTTTCTTCTTTTTCTGTTTTGTTTTGTTTTGGGTTGGACTGTATTGCTACAAACTTCCTGCTTAGAACTGCTTTTGCCACATCCCATAGATTTTGATATGTCATACTTCTGTTTTTATTTGTCCCTAGGTATTTTTAAGTGTTTATTTGTTTGACTTTTTTAACATTTCTTCTATTTGAGAGAGAGAGTGTGCATGAGCGGAGGAGGGGCAGAGAGAGAATCCTAAGCAGGTTTCATGCTCAGTGTGGAGCCCAATGTGAGGCTTGACCCCACAACCATGTGACTACAACCTGAGCAGAAATCAAGTGTTAGACATTCAACCAACTGAGCCATCCATAACTGAGCCATCCATGCACCTCTGTCTCAAGGTATTTTTTAAAATTTGTCATTTTATTTCTACAAAGACCCATTGGTTGTACAGTTGCATGTTGTTTAATCTCCATATTTTTGTGTGTTTTTTTTCAGTTTCTTCTTGAAATAATTTATTAATTTCATACCACTGTGGTCAGAAAACATGCTTGATAAGATATCAATCTTTTAAATGTATTGATACTTGTTTTTTAATAAATTAATTTATTTTTCTAGAAAGAGAGCAAGCAAGGGGCAGAGAGAGAGAGAGAGAGAGAGAGAGAGAGAATTCCAAGAAGGCTTCACACTGTTAACACAGAGCCCAATGTGGGGCTCCATCTCACAAACCACAAGATCACAACCCAAGCCAAGACCAAGAGTTGGATGCTTAACCAACTGAGCCACCCAGGTGCCCCTAGTGATACCTGTTTTGTGGCTAACCTGTGATCCATCCTAAAGATTGTTCCATGTGCACTTGAAAAAAAATGTGTATCTTGCTGGTTTTGAATGGAATGTTCTGTATATATCTATTAAGTCCATTTGGTGTAATGTGTTGTTTAAGGTTGATGTTTCCTCAATGATTTTCTGTCTGATCTATCTATTGATGTAAATAGGGTGCTGAAGTTCCCTACTATTATTGTATTATTGTCATTTTCTCCCTTTAGTTTTGTTAATATTTGCTTTATATTTGTTGGTACTCTTGTGTTGAGTACATATATATTTATAAATATTTATCTTATTGCCAATTGACCCCTTTATCATTATGTAATACCATTCTTTGTATTTTATTCCAGTCTTTGTTTTAAAGTCTATATTGCCTGATATGACTATAGTTTCACCAACTCTTTTTATTTGTATCTATGGACTATTTTCTTCATCTTTTCATTTTCAGTTTATATGTGCCCTTAACTTCTGAAGTGAGTATCTTGTAGGAAGCTTATAGATAGGTCTTATTTTTTAACCATTTATCCACTTGATGTCTTTTAATTGGAGAGTTTAGTCCTTTTACACTTAAAGTAATTATTGATATGTATGCACTTACTGCCATTTTGCTCATTGTTTCATGGCTTTTTTTTTCTTTTTGTATTTCCATTCTGTTTTTTCTTTGGTTCAATAGTTTCCTTTAGAATTATGTTTAGATTCCTTTCTCATTTTCTATTGTGTATTACTATAAGTTTTTTTCATTGTGGTTACCATGAGGTTTTCATATAAAATTTTATGTATGTAATGGTCAGTTTTAAGTTGATAGGAACTTAAATTTGAACACATTCCAAAACTTTACATTTTTACCCCCTTTCCCCATTTTATATTTTTGATATCACATTTTACATGCTTTTATCTTATGCATCCCTTAACTAGTTACTAAAATTTTAGTTAATATTTCTACTTTTGTCTTGTAACATTTATATTTGTTTTATAAGTGATTGATCCACTGTATTTATATATATTTACTTTTCCAGTGAGATTTTAACTTTTGTATTTTTTTAATTAATTGGTGCCATTTATTTTCAACTTCACAAATTGCCTTTCACATTTCTTGTAATGTTGGTTTAATTCTGATGAACTTCTTTAGTGTTTTCTTATCCTCAAAACTCAGTCTCTCCTTCAATTCTGAGAGATAATTTTGTCAGCAAGGAATGCTTAGTTGGACTCTTTTTTTTTCCTCTCAGGATCTTTACTATGCCATATCACTCTCTTCTGGATTACAAAATTTGTGCTGAAAAATCTACTCAAAGCCTTATAGGGTTTTCCCTTGTACATAACAAGTTGTTCTTGTTGGTGGTGGTGGTGTTTTGTTTTGTCTTGCTGACTTTAAGATGGTTTCCTTAACTTTTACCGTTTAAATTATAATGTGTGTTGGTGTGGATCTCTTTAGGTTTAACATATTTGTAAATCTGGGGGATTCCTGTACCTAGATGCCCATTTCCTTCCCCAAATTAGGTAAATTTACAACCATTATTTATTTTAAAAAGTTTTCTGGCCCATTCTCTCTTCTCCTTCCGGGACCTTTGTATCATGTATGTTATTTAAGTTGATGTTGTCCCAAAGGTCCTTTAAGGTATTGTCAGTTAAGGTTTATATTTCTTGTTGCAGTTCTGCCGAGGTGAGTTTTATTGTTTTGTTTTCCAGTTTGTGGATTCATTATTCTGTTTCATCCAATATGCTATTAATGCCTCTAGAGTACATTTTTTTTTCCTGTTTAGTTATTGTATTCTTCAGCTCTATGACTTTCTTTTGGTACTTTCTTTTATTTCTTATCTCTTTTTAAAGTTCTCACTGTGTTCATCTATTCTCCTGAGTTTGCAGAACATCTTTATGACCACTACGTTGAACTCTTTATCAGGTAGATTGCTTACCTCTTTCATTAAGGTCTTTTTATGAGGTTTTATCTCGCTCTTTCATTTGAAACATTCCTCTGCCTTCTCATTTTGCTTGGCTCTTGGTGTTTGTTTCTATGTATTAGAAAATCAGCTACATCTCTCAGCCTTGAAAAAATGACCTTGTATAGATGTCCCATGGGGTTCAGAAGCTTTGTCCCCTCCATTCACCAGAGCCAGATGCTCAAAGCGCATTCCCTGTTTGAGCTACAGGTGTCCACCTGTTGTGGTGGAGCCACGGCTGTGGTGGAGAGTTGGGCAAAGCTTTTGTCCAGCAAGGCTGTGGCATGTTTTTGGCATGGTGTGGGTGAGGATCTCACTTTGCCCAGCTGTGAGATGTGGTTGTGGCTTGGAGATGCATGGGTCTTACAGTGGGGCACATCCTCCAGTGTTAACAGGTTAGAGGGAGAGTTACAAAATAGCGCCTACCAGTGTCAGTAGTGGCAAGTTAGAATGAGATCACAAAAATGACACCCACCAGTGTCTCTGTCCCCAGAGTGAGTCCTAACAGGTTTTTGCCTCTCCAACAGATACTTTTAACATTAATAAATGGGTCTCCTTCACATATGATCCATCCCCTTTTCAAACTTGTTATTTTGTTCTGTGTCTCAGGGTGGGTGAGTCTATGAATGAGCCCTTTAAAAATGAGAGGTTCCTTGAATAATTAAAACTAGAACTACAATACGACCCAGCACATTTATCCCAGCGTTTATAGCACCACTATCAATAATAGCCAAATTATGGAAAGAGGACAAATGTCCCCTGACTGATGAATGGATAAAGAATATGTGGTATATATATAATATATATATATATATATATATATATATATATATATATATAATACACACACACACACACACACACACACACATTGGAATGCTACTCAGCTATCAAGAAAAAGGAAATGAAATATTGCCATGTGCAACAACATGGACAGAACTAGAGTGTATTATGCTAAGTGAAAAAGCCAGAGAAAAACAAATATCATATGATTTCATTCGTATGTGGAATTTAAGAAACACAACAGATGAACATAGGGGAAGGGAACAAAAAATAAGGTAAAAACAAAGAGGGAGGCAAACCATAAGAGACGCTTAAATACAGAGAACAAACTGAGGGTTGCTGGAGGGAGGTGCATGGGGGATGGGATAAATGATAAATGAGTGAGGGGCATTAAGGAGGGCACTTGTTGGGATGAGCACTGGGTGTTATATGTAAGTGATGGATTCCTGGGTTCTACTCCTGACACCAATACTACACTCTATGTTAACTAAATGGAATTTAAATAAATAGATTTTAAAAATAAATAAAAATAAAAATGGGTTCCCCATTCCCTACAGTTATACGTATTTCCTAGATATAATCCCCATTGATTTTCAAAGGCAGATGATTTGGGACCTTATCATCTTCTGTAGTATTTAGTGGTTGGGGTGCCTGATGTGAAGCACAGACTCCTTGCTTCTCAGGGAGAAGCTCCATATTTATGAAATTCCTCCCTATTGTTGATTACTGCTCCTGGGGTGTTTTTTTGTTTGTTTCTTTGTTTTTGGTGAGAATATCTCTCTGCCTCTCCTACCAGTTTTGATGCTATCCTTTATCCTTTGTTGTGGAGGGTTTGTTCACTCATTTTTCAGGCCTTTTTCAGAAGAAATTATTTTTATGTAGTTGTAAATTTGTTGTATTCATGGGAAGAGTTGAATTCTGGATCTTTCTATCCTGCCATTTTAAACCACTCCTCACTAGATTCCCAAATTTCTAGAACAGTTTTCAGTTTAAAAAATTGTTTATGATTTTACCTGTGATAAAATACACATAACACAAAATTTACCATCTTAACCTTTTTAAGTGTATGTTTCAATGATATTAAGTACATTTACATTGTTGTGAAACCATCACCAACATTCATCTTGCAGAAATGAAACTCTATAGCCATAAATAATAACTTTTTATTCCCTCTTTCCCCAGTCCCTGATAACCTCTATTCTCTTTACAGCACCTATGAATTTGATTAATCTAGGTACCTTATATTAGTGGAATGGTATAGTATTTGTCTTTTTTGTAACTGACTTATTTTTTATCATAATGTCATGAATGTTTATCCATGCTGTAGCATGTGACTTTTTTTTTCCTTTTTAAAAACTAATGTTCTATTGTATGCACATACAACCTTTGGTTTATCCATTTACTCATTCATCCATCAATGGACACTCATGTTGCTTCCACCTTTTGAATATTGTGAATAATACTGTTATGAACAGGTGTGTACAAATATCTCTTTGAGACCCTTGTTTTGATTTTGGGGGATATATCCAGAATGGGAATTGGGGAATCATATGGTAATTATATATATATATATATATATATATATATATATATATTTAAATATATATATAATTATATATATTTTTTATATTTTATATATATTATATATTTTATATATATATATAAATATATAATATATATATACAACTACACACACATATATATATATAATTAAAGGGAGATATGCCATGGTTTATAATTATTCTCAATGTTATAAGTGACAAAACTAAGTTCAAAGATGAGTAGTGATGTCTCAAGGTCACATAGTGAAGACAGACATATAGCCAAGACTAGGAGAAAGTTCTACTGTCTTGATGATCCTAGAATTCAGATTTTGAATGGCTTTTCAAAACCAATGAATCTGAGTACCTATTTATTGTTGGAGACAAAATATTGAAGCCTAGAGAGCAAAAGTAATTTATACAAGGTTGCACAGTGAGTCAGTTGCAGAGTATGATATATGATACAGCTTTACTGACTCCAAGTTTGGTAACTTCCCCTTTAGACCCTCTAGCAGAGAATGATTTGGCACACTGAAAATTGCATCCGCTGCCTACCTCTTAAGGAACTGCCAATTTCTTCAATGGCCCAATCTTCTAAGGATGAAGACTGGGTGGTAAGGACTATAGGGCCATCTGTATTTCTCAGGATCTGAAAATTAGAGCAGTTTGACTGCTAGGGGCATCATATTAAAAGGATTTTCAGCTAGTGTCAACAGTGGTGAATAAACACATACAGAGTCCAGATTGGCTTCACCATAGCCACTTGCAGACATGCTTGCCTGACACAATTTGCAACAAATGTCCAGGCATCTAAGGGATCTTGACATACCAAGAAAGAGAGGTGATCCAGAAGAACTTTAATGGTTTTCAACTGAGGCAACCTTCTAATCTTCAAAAAGCTCTTGAATGTATTGGCTTATGTGAGCTTCACAATAGTCCTATGAAACTACTTCATTACTCTCATTTTAGAAATAAAGAAACTGAGGCATGTAGAGGACATATGACTTTCTTGAAATCACATAGCTGGGGGGATGTACCAAATCAATCTGACTCCAAGGTTTATGCTATCATCACTGTCTTTTCTAGGGCCTATGGTTGAGATAAAGGTAATGTGTGACATCAGCTAACTTTCACACAGACTACCTTGGGCCTCAAATGTCCAGGTTTCTTTAGCTGTTTTATCTTAGTGGCCTGAAAGCTTGATGCCATAAACCAATCATTAAACCAATGCTTTGTCTATAACAGGAGTTTTTGAACTGTGGTTTGCTAAGCCCACAGCATTACCTAAGAACTTAATAAAAATGTAAAATCTCTACCTCCATCTAAACCTACTGATCAAAATCTCGGGGGTATGGCACAGCAATCTGTGTTTAACAAGAAAGTCATATGGCCTCTAAAAGTCTCATTTTCTTCGTTTCTAAAATACAACTTATGAAGCAGCTTTATTGGGCTGCTGTGAAGCTCACATAAGCCAACACATGCAAGAGCTTTTAGAAAAATAGATTTTACATAAGTAAGTAGAAAAACATTTTCAAAGAGTAGCAAAGTTATTCTGGATCACCTCTACTTCTTGGTATGCACCTTAGTGAAAGTGAGAACTTCACCTGAATTTTCCTGAAAAAGCATTCAATTGTTGGCCTCAGTTTGTCAGTACAGACCTAGCCCAGGTGACCTATTATGCCCCAGTGTCTCTATCTGTAAAATAGGAAGTGGCATAGTTCATCATATCTTCTTGGATTAATAGTGAGGAAGAACGAAGCTTGAGTACAATGGCTACAGTATGGAATAGAGTGAGACAGACCAGGTTTGACTCCTACCTCTTAACTGTGAGCTGCTTGTTTTGTTTTGTTTTGTTTTTAACCTCAGTTTATTTAACTATAAAGGGAAGGATTCATCCATTGTCTTAAACATTGTGGGTCATTATACAGGGCAGGCAGGAAATAAGATTCCATTTTGTAAACATTCTCCTTGTCATCATTGCCATTGTTTGAGGCCCAAAGTCCAGAGAATGGATGGCTATACTATGTCCAGGAAATAGGTAAGCTTATTATTGGTTACCTACACCACTGTTCAAAGTACAGATGCCATGGCATTACCTACACAATCAGTACAGATCCACTGCCAGGTCCCTGCTCATGTCTGTGCAATTGTTCAACCCCAGAGCATAATATTATGCTAGTGCTATGTTATGTTTCCTGTCATAAGCATATCCTTGTAAAATAAAGTGTTTTTAAAGCCTAGATTGCCATGATTTATTCTAAATGACCCATCCTGACTGATTCTTACTCAAGAGCAATCAATCCAGACTGGCTCAGAACTTATGACCTGTATAGCTTATCACAAAAAAATTCACTGAGCCAGTCATATTATTTTTGTTACTCATACTTTCTTCTCCCTTCAATTATGAACCTCTGATACAAGATGAAGCCCAAGCCCAAGCATATGGATTTTTTTAACACTTCCCTGATGATTCTGACCAGTCAATATGAAGACTTTGTGTTTGAAAACCACTGCTTTAGATTATATTTAGATTTAAAGAAAGCATACAAGCACTCCTTAACCATCCCGTGCTTTCCTTTCCTACACTTATATGAATAAAAGTAGCAATATCATCTACTAGAGTTACTTGATGCAAGTAATTGAAAAATATAGGTCTTGTCACAAAAAGATTTTCCATAATAGTATCACTTTCAAGCAGCATTTGTGATTTCATTAAAATAGTTGAAACTGATCTAATTATCCTCACTTTATAAATGAGAAAACCCAAGATCAAAAAGGCTAAGTGACTTAACTAACGATGGCCAACAGAGACAAAGCCAAGATCAGAAATGTAAGTGCTCTAAGCCCACTGTTCTTATTCGCTCTAAATCTCTTTTCTTATCTATAATTACAATTCTTCTTCCCTCGCAGCCTGGTTTCTTTCCAACCTGGCCTCATTTCTTCCCAGTCCAGGACCTGTGAATCTTATTGATTCTATATAGCTTCACTAACGTACTTGGCCTGTGGGGCCTCTGTTCCAACAAATGTGTGGGAGAGAATGCTGTGCAAACATGCCCTAGCACACCTGGCTCAGCTTAGTAGGGGAAGTAACATAGCCTAAGAGTTCTGACCCTTCCATAGGAGTGAGTACACCAGCAGCACATTCTGGGCCAAAATAACCTACAATTTGCAGTCAACACAGTTCTGAAAAGTGGCCGAGACTGTTTTTCCCCTCCACGTGGTATTTCCAATCCAGGGAGCTTCACCATATAACCTTATAGTGGTGGTGGTAGGAGTCCTAGGTAGAATTGGCCGACACTAAAAAATCATGTGAACACTAGCCTGGAGGTCAGCATGTCAAGTTGCCGATATTCCACTTTTTGGGTCTCAGTGTCCCTACCTATAAAAGGAAGAGGTTAGGCTCTGTCATTTCTAAAGTCCTTTTTGGATTTGACATTTTATCATTCTAGGCAATCAACTCTTTATAGAATGCTTCAGATGTCTGCAAGACTTGGCTAGAGAGTGGAGCAGACCCCAAACTTAGTTTGTTAAGCTTTGGGCAAAAAACCTGGGGAATGTGGGCTCTGTAAGCAAAATTTCAAGATTGGCATTTTTCTCATGTTTAATGTTTTAAAGAATAACAAAGTAAGTGAAAATTGAATTTAGAAATTATATGCTTTTTTCATTAGCAGAAAATTTGGATTCTGCAAATGATCTAATTAACTACCTGAATTATACTGAGCTGGACTCCATTAGAGCCCACCCAAGTCTTTCTCCATCCTTATCCATGAGTCTTCTCTTCTTTGCAGCAGATGGAAAGACATTGGCATATTAAAGGCCAAGATGGAGATGGGATATTACTCTGAGAAAAGATTAATCTTTTGTCCTTGGCATGGCAGTACTAAGAAATATTTATTTAAGCATTTATTTAATCAATAAACATTACAACACCTACCATATTCCAAAGACTGTTCTAGACATTTGGAATGTAGAGATCAATGAAGCCCATAATAATTCAAAGCAATCATGTGAGCTTTCTATTTTTCCATCCTGGGTTGCACAACTCATGCCTTGGATGGCCAAAATACTAGTGTTGGCTAAGATTCTGACCTTCAAGAGGGGGAAAGAAAAGTGGTGAAAATAAAGTTTTTAGTTACTCTTTGTATGCCATCAATTGGCTGGCAAAGCTTAGATCCCAAAGGGACTAGCAGAACATAGCCATACATCAGCAATATACAAATTCCATATGAAGGACCTGTACCATCTCCTTGATCTTAAATGACTTGGTCTGAAAAATCCCAAGACTATATATCCTTAGCTCTTGATTTGTCCATTCTTCTCTCTTGATGTTGAGTTTCCCTACTACTTAACTCCCAATCCTTTTCCCTGATAGAAGAAAACTTTTTCTAAAGGATAAAAATATGAAATTTTCCAAGGTTTAAACTGAAGAATGCTCAGGATAAATAACTAAAGTAAAGGAGCCAACTTGCCGGAAGACAGTGTTAGAGATGTTGGAATCATTGCCTTTTCCCAACTAAAGATTCTCCCTCCAGAAAAATATTTTCTGGTCGCTACTGGGAGCAAGTCATGCTTTAAAAAAAAATTAGTGAGGTTTAGGGCTGAGCGCATTGGAGGAATGTGGACATTTAAACTTTTTCCAACTTACTCTTCCAAACATAGACCATGTGTTTTCTGATTTGGGATCAGGGGTCCAAGACTTCTCCACATGCTATCACTCTAGGACTGGATGATACTGAGACTTAAGTTCAGACTCATGATCAATCAGAACCCATCTCACATCATTTAATAGAGGTCAATAATACAGATACCCTTGTAATGAATTTTGGCCAATGTAGTTTATCTGTAAGTGATTCCCATCTTACACAAGAACAGAGAATTTGGGGGATTTAAAATAAGTGAAGTCTTCCTAACTGGCTTTAGTGGGATGATCTTTCATTCCCTTAACCGACCATTGCAGACAGGACATCAGAAAGATTGGTTTTCCTTGAGGCTTATAAATGAGAGTCTAGACTGAGTGGAAAGATGGCCAAAATATAAAGAAAACTTTAATGCTATAATTAAAAGACCAACTGTGCTCTGTTCTTGTGTATTATATACAACAGTAATTCCTGTGGATCCATGAAATGTGTCCTGTGGGGTTGACACTGCTCTGCATGATCATATCAAGACACTGGGAACTTTCTAAATTCTGTGCCTGGCTTCATGCAAAAGCCAGCACACAGATCCTCCCTTCCTTCTCCTGGGGCTTTAGAGGCATGCTTATGGCAAGAGGAAAAGTATATTGCTAAGTCAGCATTCCCCAGCCCATTCAGAAGTCTCCTCCTAAGAAGCAGAAACTGATTTGCATGGCTCATATTGCACCAAAGAAAACATCCCCTAATGTGCTATTCTTTTTTGAACTGATCTGTAAGGGACAGGCCATGGTTGGCAGAGGACAACAAGCAGAGGGTAAAAAGAAAATGTGACTTCTTCCTGCTTTGGGGTCTGTCTAAAAGATGTGCAGAGGATTTCTGTTATCTTTAATTTGCCTAAGTGTTATTGTTGTGTGGAGGAACCAGCCTAACCCCATTATTCTTCAGGCCAAAACACCTGAACCTGAAGTACCAACCTATTAAACTTTGGTAAGATGACATAGAGCTGGGTAGAATGAAGTTGCTGAATGTGAAGCTGGGGAAGAAATGGCTGAAAGAGAAGATGATGTTTTCACTGTGACTCACCAAAGGTTCCAAACCCCTATCTATAGACACCTCCAAGAATGGGGGATCTGTTGTAGCTACTCTAAGATTTGGCGTATTTTAGGACTATTTCATACCCTGGATCTTTTGGTCTGAAGAGATACATTCTACATCCCGCATTGCTCTCTTGACCCAAATGCCTCTCCTATTCACAAAATAGAACTAAAAGAAAATAACTTTTTCCCTGGTTTTATTCTAGTCTAGATAGCGTAGTCCAAACCCTCCTTACTCCCAAGTCTAGACAAGGTTTCTGATTTCTCTCTCTACCAAACTCCACTTCCCTATACACACACATTACCAGGTTCACTTGACAAGCTAAGGGCCAAAATTAAGCCTTCATTTAAAACTGGGGGATTTAATCAGGATCCCAGAGGGTAAAGTATACTGAACTGGAATAAGATCTGACTTTGGGAGTTACCTCTGTTACTAATATGTTGTGTGATTTTGACAAACTGCTTTACTTCTCTGAGCTTCAATTTATGACTTGTAAACTAGGGATACCTATCCCTGACTAATCCACAGCCCAATTTTTTTTTCAAAACTGGATGAGATAATGGAGATGAACAGACTTAGTAAATGATGTAACACTTTGGGAATAGGAGTTATTGGAGGATGAGGTCTAATAAGTAGATTAGGAACCTCACTTCCTGGATCCTCTAAGATTGGACCATCACAATAACTATGTAACTGAATACTAACAAGACCCTTCCCCATTTTCAGTAATCTGGGGAATGAATCACCAGAGAGGAAGTGTGGTTATGTGTTGTGGGATATTCCTAAGGATAAACATTTAAAAGCCATTTGTTTGAGCATCAGTTTTGTACCCAAGTCACTGTTATAACCATGAACATAATATCAGTTAATAAATAATGCAGCTACCATTTACCAAGTACTTCTGATAGGGTAGGCATGAGCTAAGTGCTGTATTATATGCATTCTATCATTTAATTCTCACACACCCTATGAAAGGGATTATTTTTACCCCCCTTTTATAAATAAGGTAATCAAGAGACAGAGAGGTAACAGAACATAGAATCGCTACAACATGAACCTTGGACATTTTAACACAAAGCACATTGTCTTAAGCCTATTTAATACCACCTATCCCTTCTCTGAACCAAACAGAGCCTGCAAGGGTTCTTAAGGGCTCCTCCAGCTCCAATACTCTGAGGATCTATGTTTCTGTTTTTAGAATATGGAGAATTAAACATAGCCATAGGAAATAGAGATGAGGTAAAACTGCTTTGTGCTTTCCCTCTGAAATCATCCCCTGAGTAGCAGCGATAGTGGAAAGGGAAAAGGAACTTTAAAACTTTATTTATCATCAGATATTTACATAGCAACTTTGTTTCAGGAACTTTTCTAAGCACCTTACAGATAGTAAATAATAATTTAATCCTCATGATAACCATCAAAACTGAGATACAAGAGCCCAGAATCACAGATAGAAAGTGGCAGAGCCTGGGTTCAAATACAAGCAATTTGGCTTTGGGATGTGTGCTCTTAAGCACTATACTATGTTCTCACTCTATTTAATAGTTGCCATATGCCAAGTACTCTGTTAGATGATTTCCATAGTCTTTGACAATATTATGCTTTTCACAAATTTTTATTCATAGAATCTCTAAACTTGAAAGTGTACTCAGAAGGCTTGGGTTCTAGCGGTGGCTCTGCTTCAGAGTTGTTGTGTTGACTTGTGCAATTCCTTTTCCCTCTCAGTTTTCTCACTTGCCAAAAGAAGAGACTTGGCTAAGTTGTCTCTGCCTTTCTAGGATTAGTGTGATTGTAGAGCTTATATTTTATCTGGTTTGTAAAGCAGAGTTCTCTTCCTCATGGCATCTCTTAGGATCTCATCTTTTGTTCAAGGGTGCTCTTTGCTCAAAGGGGACAGTTACAACCAAGCCAGCCTTCTGTAAGCAACTATTTTTTCTACTCACCAGGCCCCTTTAGCTTAGTTGCTACCATCTGGAGTGAATTACACTCACTCTCACCTCAGCAACTCTGCTTCCACCATTCCTTGCAGTTATTTCCCCAAATTGTTAAGCATCTTCAAGACCGAGCTCAAAACCCACTTCCTATAGGAAGCCCTTAAAGCTCTTGCTGACCACCATCTACCTAGACTCAGCCAGAATTTGACTCTCAATTACTCCTTTCTTGGTGTGAGCTCTCTGAGGCATATCTCATTTGCTTTAGTTTTTTTTTTTTATTATTCCAATTAGTTAATATACAGTGTAATATTAGTTTCAGGTGTACAATATAGTGATTAAACACTTCCACATAACATCCAGTGCCCATCACAACAAGTGCTTTCCTTAATCCCCATCACCTCTTTAACTCATCCTCCCATCTACTCCCCTCTGGTAGCCATCAGTTTGTTCTCTATAGTTAAGAGTCTGTTTCTTGGTTTCCCCTCTCTCTCTTTGTTTCCCTTTGTTAATTTGTTTTATTTCTTAAATTCCACCTTTTTAACCGAAGTATGGCTGGCATACAATGTTATATTAGTTCCAGGTGTGCAACATAGTGAATTGACAATTCTATACATTACACAATGTGCACCACCATAAGTGTAGTTAGCATTTATAAGCAAACAATGATGTTACAATATTATTGACTATATTCCCTATGCTGTACTTTTCATACCCTTGACTTATATATTTTATGACTGTAAATTTGTACCTCTTAATCCCCTTCATTTATTTTGCCCATATAATCACTCCCCTCCTTTATAGCAACCACCAATTTGTTCTCTGCCTTTATAAATATGTTTTGTGGTTTCTTCATATCTTTTTTATCCCTACTTCCCCATCAGAGTGACTATCACAATGCCCAGCAGATAACTAAGTCATTCATTAATGATTTGTTTAAAAGAACCTTATAAGAGCCTTCCTAAGGTCATTGTGCCCCCATTTCGTGGTCTGAGACAGTCTGAGACAGGCAGCATCTCCTCTCCCTCCAGTTAATTAGCTGCTCAAGACTCCATTCTTGTTTCATCTGGTCTTCTGAGGTGAAAAATGGACATCCCATGACTTCCCCTACTTAAAATATTTGCATGTCCTGGGCACAAGCAATAAAGCTCATTCCTCCATAAATTTGCCTCCATTTCTAGAAGAGAAACGAATGAAGTTTGAATTTGGAATAAGGTTTGTGCCTCGAATATCTCCAAGACACTTGGGGCTCGTTTGGAAGTTTCATTCTAGCTGGCTGAATTTTCTGTGGCACTGGACTCTTCATTAAGAGTAGAAAAGTTAGCTATACAATTTTTCTACAGCCAATGTAGTACAAGCTGCAAAGTACTTAGGCACAGATGTCTAATTAATTTAGTGGGAACATTACAGAGATTATATGAATAGAGACAATATTGAGAAAGACTGACTCCCTACAAAATCAATGAAAAGGGGACACTGGGAAAAAAGAGTACTCAAATTATTCTTCTTCTACCTTCCAGCTGAACCCAAATATTTGACAAATTTAATCAATTTATATTGAGTACTTACTATGTAGCAGACAATTCACTGTAAACTTTGAAGACGATAAAGTTGAAGAAATCACAGCCCCAACCTTCATATTATCTAGTAGAATCCTCTTTGTATTTCTCTTCTCAGATCGTATGGCTGAAATTGCCCATCCCCTTGAGTCCTGCTATTTACCTACCAAGCAATGTAATAGACTCCAGCTTTCCAAAATATCAAAGTTCAAAGTCAAATTTAATCTGTGGTCTATGTGAGACTTATGAACCTCTCTTTTATGTGTGGGGCTTTGGCATCTTATTTTTTCTCTTCAAGACTGAATTTGGACTTCTGTGAGCAATCTAAATGTGTTTTCACTTTCTATGATTTCCCTTTTCAGTGCTTCAGATATGGTATATGGAATGAATGGAGCTCTAGATCTAGAGTCAGAGAGACAGAAGTCAGACTCCCAGTTCTGCCATGTTTCAACTGTGTGACACTAGGCAGGTCACTTAACCACACTGAGTTTCAGTCTCCTTCTCTATAAAACAAGGGTATGGTATCTATTTCACAAGGATAATTCAAAGAGCTCATGCTTGTAATTCACTAATTTAGATGCTATAACATGACAGAGACATTATAAATAATTCCCTAGCTCATTCCCATATTCACTTTCCCTATTACATTTTGAGAAAAAGGGTAAGAAAACGCTATCTGGTTTTCTGAAGCTGAATTTGAGGTTAAAATGGAAAGCGCTTTGTAAACTATAAGGTGCTATGCACAAAAGATTAATTATGTGCCATGATTCTCTAACACATTTGTGTGTGTGTGTGTGTGTCTATGTGTCTGTGTGTTTGTTTACTGTTACCTCTTGGACTATTACTTTTCTAACTATTACCATTACTGATTTTCACTTCCTCCTGCTAGGCCCCATGAGGGACTGTTTCTCAGCTTTATACTTGTTTTATTACTCAATGAACTGATTTTGCTTTCCAAATTTAACTGTCACTTCAGCAGTTATAAATCAGGGCTGAGTCCTGCCCTCATCAGGGTGTTGTTGGAAACAGCAAAACGTCCTTAATATCAAGTCCTCAGAAAATGGTGAAGTACTTTAAGAGTCTTAATTGTTAACACAAGTACAAATGGCAAAGCTACATAGATGTTGCCAAAATAACATGACGTGGAAAGAAGGGCCAGGACTTGGAGTCAGAAATCCTAAGATCAAGGCTCTCATTAGCTCTGACACAATAACTCAGATTTATATAACACATTACAGCTGAAAAATGCTTTCACATATGTTCTCTCACTGATCCACTCAATTGGCTTCCCTGTTCCAAGCTCTCAATGCTCAAATCCTGCCAGCCAGAGTAAACTTTTTGAAACACAGACCCATCCATATTCTAAACTCTTCAAGGGCACCCTACTACTGATTAAATATTATAAAGTATGACTTGGCTGGTGCACCATGGCATCAGTGAGGCCAGCAGCAGGGTGGCCACCAGGAAATGTTTGGACACGTAGCAAAGGATTTTCTCTGGTAAGATTCAGGAATAAGAATGTGAAGAAGAGGACAGGGCAATCCAATCATCTGCAGGCCATCGTGGGAAGAGTTCATGAGGGACAAGGCTTTGCATTCTGAATAAAACTGAAGATTCAGCAAAATTTCAAGAAATTGCTATGGAGGGAAAAGAAGACTCAAACCTCACAGGAATCCCAATCCACAGATCGATACCCTGGTCATCTGAAACATCTTTATTTAGCTGAAGAGAAAAGACTCAGGAAGCAACCTAGAAAAGTTGAACAGCCTCTGTCAGAAGAGCAAGCTGATCAAACTTTGCCAAAAAAAAAAAAAAAAAAAAAATATATATATATATATATATATATATATATATATATGGCATTGACCAAGCTTTGTATGAAGAACATTGTAATGTTAAGCAGCAGAACAAGGTAGCATAAGAATAAACTCCATTACTATTCCAAAGAAAAAGAAAACATCAAATCAAAAATTGTATGAAGAATATGAACAAGCACAAGCAGAGTGGGCTAAGAAACAAGAACTTGAGAAAACAAGAAAGAAGAAGCTCAAAGGCTCTATAAAAAGAAGAAAATGGAGGTATTCAAAATACATAGCAAAAAGTCTTAAAAACGGGCCAACCAAACTTGAATTCACAAATGGAGTATCTTCTTAAAAAATATAAGAAAAATTTAAATCACACATATTCTTAAGAGTTAAAATATCTGCCTTCTATTGAGTTCTTTTGTATATGTACTGTAACTCCTAACAGTTAACTAAATTTGTTAACATAAAATGGATTGCTGAACTACACTAAGTACAAAATGTACAAATATTTTTATTCTTGTGAAAGAAAATTTTCTATGTATGCTCTACATAACATATTATTTGTTTATTTATTTGCCTTTGAAGGAAGGTGGCCCCAAGAACTGAAAGAAATTTCTATTTGAACATGTTTAAGCATGTAATATTTTTGTGCATATGAAATTCAGATGCAATAAAATTTGTTGAAAATAGAAAAAATAAAATAAATTAATAAATAAAGTATGATATATCTATAACAATAAAATGCCATGCAGTCATGAAAATGAAGGAAATGATTTTATATGTAATTATTTGGAATAATTTTCAAGACATTGTAAGTAAAATAATAATAATGTGCATAGCAGAGTATAGAGTATGCAACCATTTATATTTTAAATAGGAGGTGATATTAAATATACTTTTGAATAAGTATGGAAAGGAAACTGGCAGCCTTGGGTGTCAAATATTTGCCATAAATTTTCTTTTTACTAGTTATATTTATTATATGCATGTTATTTTTTCAAAAGCTTAGAAAGTTTAAAATGTCAAAGAATTCTCACCAACTTTAAGATTAAAGTTCAAACTCTTTGGTCTTTTAAAGACCCAATAATCTGACACTAAAAGATATTTTGTAGCTGGTAACCAACTATTCCCAAGTGTACCCTATATTTTGAGCAAGTTAGACTAGAGAGCAACATACAAAAGAATGAAACTGGACCACTTTCCTACACTATACACAAAAATAAACTTCAAATGGATTTAAAACCTAATATGAGACCTGAAACCACAAAAATCCTAGAAGAGAGCACTAGCAGTAACTTCTTTGACATCAACCATAGCGACTTCTGTCTGGATATGTCTCTGAGATTTTTTTTTTCAAACATGTCAAGAGGAAAAAAGGCAAAAAATAAACTACTGGAACTACATTAAAATAAAAACTTATGCACAATAAAGGAAATAATCAACAAAACTAAAAACAACATACTGAATAGGAGAAAATATTTGCAAATGGCATATGTAATAAAGGGTTAGTATCCAAAATATATAAAGAATTTATAAAATTCAACACCCAAAAAACAAATAATCCAATTAAAAATGGGCAGCAGACATGAGTAGACATTTCTCCAAAGAAGATATACAGAAAGCCAAGGACATATGAAAGGATGCTCAACAGCACTCATCATCAGGAAAAGGCAAATCAAAACTAAAATATCACTTCACACCTATCAGAATGGCTAAAATAAATTAAAAAAAAGAACAAGAAACTCCAACTGGTTATCTCTCTTAAAATGTAGATGAACAATCTTTGTCCCATCTGTCTCCCTTCCAGTTTCACATATGCTGCTTTTAGTTAACATCTCTCATTTTTTGAAAGATTTTTGGGCCCATGTAAGATATTTTACGTAGGCCTTGAATACATTTTATTTTGTTAGAATTAGCTATTGCTTAAAACTGCTGAGACTTTTTTGGTACATCCTGGTTTTGTACTCCATATGCCTATTGGGTCCTCCCAGATTTGTGGTATTCACCTAATTTACTGCCAATTATTGTTTCATTTGTTCACAGGAAAAAAAGAGACACATTTAAATTAATAGGGCAAATATTAACAAGATTTCACTGTATTGAGCTGGAAGGTTACCTTTTTGAATCCTTTTCAGTGAAAATTTTCAAGTGAAAATTTAAAGGCAAGTTTAGTAAAACTCATTATACTTCACTAAAATTTCATACTGAAGATAAGAAAGTGGTAGGTAAATTTGAATAATTCATCACTGAAAAAGAAAATACTTGTTTCATCAGAAAAAAATGAAATAAAAAATATATGGTAAATATTCCATGTCTAAATGTGCAACATGTAGTAGGGGTTCAATAAATGGTTGGAAAGATGGGTATATGGATGCTTTCATAGTTTGTAACACAAACATCATTAAACAACATTAGTTTTCTGATTATACATGGTTCTCTTTTGAGCCTTGGACAAACAAAAAAAACAAACTACTTTTTTTGTATCTATTGGGATAATCATATAATTTTTACCCTTCGTTTTATTAATATGGCATATCATGTTAACTGATTTGTGAATGTTAAACCATTTGCATCCCTAGAACAAATCCCACTTGATCATGGTGCATAGTCCTTTTAATGTACTGTTACATTTGCTTTTTTAATATTTTTTGAGGATTTTTGTATTTATGTTCATCAAGGATATTGGCCTGTAAGTTTCTTTATTTTGTAGTGTTCTTGACTGGGTTTTGTATCAGGGAAATGCTGGCCTCAAAAAATGAGAGTGGAAGTGTTTTTTCCTCCTCAATTTCTTTAATAATCTGATAAGGATAGGAACTAACTCTTCTTTAAATGTTTGATAGAGGGGCACCTGGGTGGCTCAGTCAGTTAAGCATCCGACTTTTGATTTTGGCTAAGGTCATAATCTCAGGGTTCATGAGATTGAGCTCTGTGTGGGGCTCTGTGCTGACAGTGCAGGGCCTACCTGGGATTCTCTCTCTCCCTCTCTGCCCCACCCCTGCTCATGCATTCTCTCTCTCTCTCTCTCTCTGAAAATAAATAAACATTTAAATGTTTGATATAATTAACCTGTGAAGCCATCTGGTCCTGAAATTTTGGGGGAAATTTTTTAAATTACTGATTCAATTTTATTACTTGTAGCTGGTCTATTTAGATTATCTATTTCTTCATGATCCAGCCTTGGTAGGCATCCATTTTTTCTATGTTTTCTTATTTGTTGGTGTATAATTGTTTCAGTAGTCTCTTATGATCCTTTGTGTTTCTGTGGTATCAGTTGTAACTTCTTCTTTTCATTTCTGATTTATTTTGGCCTTCTCTCATTTTTTTCTTAATGAGTCTCCTTAGAGATTTATCAATGTTGTTAATTTTTTCAAAGAATCAGATTTTAGTTTTATTGATCTTCTCTATTTTTTTTAAGTCTCTATTTCAATTATGATCTTTATTATTTCCTTCCTTCTACTAATTTTGGTTTTATTTTTTCTGCTTTTTCTAGATCCTTCAGGTGTAAAGTTGGATCTTTTATTTTGGATTTTTCTTGTTTTTTGATGTAAGCCTGTGTTGATTGGTATGAACTTCCTTCTTAGGTCTGTTTTTGTTGTGCCCACAGAATTTGGAAAGTTGTGTTTACATTTTAATTTGTTTTAATATATGTTTTGATTTCCTCTTTGATTGTTTAGTAATTGTTTTAGTAACATGATGTTTAGTCTCCACATGTTTGTGGGTTTTTTTCCAGTTTTCTTTTTGGAATTGACTTATAGTTTTATACCATTGCAGTTGGAAAAGACACTTGATATGATTTCAATCTTGTTGAATTTATTGAGACTTAATGTTTTATGGCTAAACATATCATTTAAATGTTCCATGTTCACTTGAAAATAAATTCAACATCCATTTATCATTTTAAAACTTTCAACAAATAAGTATAGAAGGAATGTAACTTAACATGATAAAGACCCTATATGACAAGTCTACAACTAACATCATACTCAATGGTAAATACCTAAAAGCTTTTTCTCTAAGATCAGGAACAAGACAAGGAAGCCCACTCTTTCCACTTTTATACAATATGTTTTTGGAAGTCCTAGTCTCAGCAATTAGGCAAGAAAAGGAATAAAAAGCATCCATGTTAGATAGGAAGAAGTAAAACTTATTATTTACAGATTAAATGATCCTTTATATAGAAAACCCTGAAGACTCCACCAAAAAACTATGAGAACTTATAAATGAATTCAGTAAAGTTGTAGGATACAAATTAACATACAGAAATCAATTGTGTTCCTATACACTAATAACAAACTATCAAAAAGAGAAATTAAGAAAACAACCAAGTTTACAACTGCAGCAAAAAGAATAAAATGTCTGGGGATAAATTTAACCAAGTAAGTGAAAGACCTGTTACTCTGAAAACTGTTAAGACATTGATGAAAGACATTGAAGACAGCACAAATAAATGGAAAGATATACTGTGCTTATGGATTAGGGGAATTAATATTGTTAAAATGTTGATACTACTCAAAGCAATCTACATTTTCAGTGAAATCACCATCAAAATACTGATGGCATTTTTCACAGTTCTAGAACAAAGAATCCTAAAATTTGTATGAAACCACAAAAGACCATGAATAGCCACAGCAATCTTGAGAGAAAACAAAGCTGGAAGTACGCACCCTGATTTCATGCTATACTATAAAGCTATAGTAGTCAAGACAGAAAACAGATATGTAGATCAATGGAATAAAAGAGAGAACTCAGTAATAAACCTGTAATTGTATGGTCAATTAATCTATGACAAAGGAGGCAAGAATATACAATGCGGGAAAGAGATTCTCTTCAATAAATGGTGTTGGAAAAACTGGGCAACTTTATTACACTGCACACAAAAATAAATTCAAAATGGATTAAAGACCTAAATGTGAGACATGAAACCATTAAAATCCTAAAGGAGAACACAGGAGTCTAGGATGGTTTTTGTTTGTTTGCTTTGTTTTTTTTTTTTTTCTTTAGATTCCACATATAAGTGAGATCATAAAGTGTTTGTCTTTCTGTGTTTGTCTTATTTGCTTAGCATGATGTCTTATAGGTTTATCACTTTTTCAAATGGCATAATTATATTGTTTTAAAGGGTAAATTACACACACACACACACATATATATATATATATATATATATATATATACTCACACTTTCTTCACCCATTCATTCATCAATGAACACTTAGATTGTTTCTATATTGTGGCTACTGTGAATAATGCTGTGATAAACATAGGAATGCACATAGCTCTTCAATACAGTGATATCATCTCCTTTGTATATAAAACTAAAATGGGAATATAGTCGTTCTAGTTTAAGCTTTTTTGAGTAACCTCCATACTGTTTTCCATAATGGCTGTACCAATTTATATTCTCACCAACATTGTACAAGTGTTCCCTTTTTTCCACATACTCACTAAAACCTATTATTTGAATTTCTATTATAGTCATCCTAACTGGTATGATATGATATCTCATTTTGGTTTTGATTTGCATTTCTCTGATGATTGATGCTGAGCATTTCGTCATATCTGTTGGCCATTTGAATGTCTTTTTTGCAAAACTGTCCATTCATGTCCTTTGTCCATTTTTTAATTATTTGTTTCATAAGGATTGATTTGTATAAATTCCTTATATATTTTTGATATTATATACTTTTATCAGTTGTGTGGTTTGCCAATAGTTTCTCCCTTCCACAGATTGCCCTTTAATTTCACTGATTGCTTTCTTTGCTGTGCAGGTGTTTTTCAGTTTGATGTAGTCCCATTCCATTTGTTTATTTTTGCTGTTGTTGCCTGTGTTTTTGGTGTCAAATACAAAGAATCATTGCCAAGACCAGTGACAAGTAGCTTTTTTCCTATATTTTCTTCCAGGTGTTTTATGGTTTATGTTTAGGTCTTTATTTTCAGTTGTTTTGTGTGTACAGTGTAAGATTAGAGTCTAATTTTATTCTTCTTTATATGGATTACCAGTTTTCCTAACATATTTTACTGAAGAGACCATCCTTTCCTCATTGTGTATTTTTGGTGTCTTTGTTGAAAATTAGTTGACTAAATATGCTTAGGTTTGTTTATTCCTGGGTTATTTACCCTGTTCCTTCAGGTTGCTTGTTTTTATGTTGGTACCACATTGTTTTAATTGCTATAGCTTTCTAATGTAAGTTGAAAGCAGAGAGCAGATTGGTTTCTGTTTTGTTCTTCTTTCTCAAGATTGCATTGTCTATTCTGGGTCTCTTATGGTTATGTACAAATTTTAAGATTGTTTTTTCTATTGTGAAAAACGCTATTCGAATTTTTATAAAGATCGCATTGAATCTGTAGATAGCTTTAAGTAGTATGGACATTTTAACAATAATTATTCTTCCAATCGGTGAACACAGGCTATCTCTTCAACTTTTTGTGTCTTCGTCAATTTTTTTCACCTTCTTGGTTAAATTTATGTATAAGTACTTTATTTGTTTCGATTCTATGTTAAAGAAGATTGCTTTCTTAATTTATTTTTCATATAATTCACTCTTGATGTATAGAAATGCAACTGATTTTTGTGTGTTGATTTTGAATCCTGCAAATTACTGAATTTATTTTTTAGTTTTAACAATTTTTAGTAAAGTCTTTAGGATTTACTATGTAAAAAATCATGTCATCTGCAAAGAAAGACAATTTTACTTCTTCATTTCTGATTTGGATTCCTTTTATAGCTTTTCTTTTTTTCTTAATTGCTCTAGCTAGAACTTCAAGTATAATGTTGAATAGAACTGAAAAAAAGTAGGCATCCTTGTCTTGTTTCTGCTGTAATAGGAAAAGCTTTCAACTAGCTTTTCATTATTGAATATAATGTTAAGCTTGTCATATATAGCCTTTATTGTGTTAATGCACATTCTTTTTGTAACTAATTTTTGAGAGTATTTGTAATGAAATGATATTGAATTTTGTGCAATGTTTTTCTGCATCTATTGAGATAATCATGATTTTAGTATAACTGATACACAATGTTGCATTAATTTCAGCTACACAATGTAATAATTCAACTCAATATGTTGTGCTATGTTCAAAAGTGTAGCAAGCATCTCTCACCATGCAACATTATTATGATACCACTGACAATATTCCCTATGCTGTACCTTTTATTCCTACAATCTGAGTTAATCATATGATTTTTATATTTTATTCTGTTAATGTCCCTTTCTTTCAACTTTATCGACTTGCCTGTCTTGAACAATCCAGGGATAAATTTCATTTGATCTGTGTGTATGATCTTTTCAATGTATTATTGAATTTGGCTTACTAATATTTTGTTGATGATTTTTTCATCTATGTTTATCAGAGATATTGGCCTATAAGTTCCTTTCTGTGAAAACTGTAACTTTCTTATGATTCAACTTCAGTATGTTATATGTTTCCAGGAATTTATCCATTTCTTCTATGTTGTATAATTTTTTGGCATATAATTATTCATAATAACCTTTATAATCTTTTTTATTCCTGTTGTATCAAGTATAATGTTTCCTCTTACATTTCTGATATTATTTAATCTTCTTTCCTTTTTTCCTTAATCTAGCTAAAGCTTTATCAATTTTGTTTATCTTTCAAAAAATCTACTCTAAATTTAGTTTATTTTTCTATTTTTCTAGTCTTTATTATTTTTATATCTGCTCTGATTTTTTTTAATTGTTTCCTTCTTCAAACTTTGGGCTTAGCTTGTTCTCCATTTTCTAATTTTTTAAGTTGTGTAAGTTAGGTTGAGTTTTTTCTTAATAAAATTTTCTTATAATTATTTTATTTTGCATTTTAAATTAAATTTTAGTTAACATCCAGTGCAATATTGGCTTCAAAGTAAAATTCAGTGATTCATCACTTACATACAAAACTAGTGCTCACCACAAGTTATTAGAACTGATTTTGCTGCATCACTTAAGTTTTAGTATGCTGTGCTTCCATTTCTTTGTTTGTCTCAAGATATATTTGATTTATTTTTAAAATTTCTTCTTTGAATCATTGTTCTTTCAAAAGTATGTTAAGTTCCAAGTATTTGTGAACCTTTCAGTTTTACTTGTGTTACTAATTTTTATTTTATGACATTGTTGTTGGAAAAAGATATTTGATACAATATCAGTCTCTTTAAATTTTTAAGATGTGTTTTGAGATCTAACATATGATCTGTCCTGGAAAATGTTCTGTGTGCACTTGAGAAGAATGCATATACTAGTGCTGTTAGATTGAATGTCTGTATATATCTATTAAGTACAGTGGTTTAATGCTTAGTTCAAGTCCAACGTGTCTGTATTGATGTTCTGGATGATCTATACATTGTTGAAACTGGTGTATTGAAGTCCTCTGCTATTATTTTATTGCTGTTTATATATTTCTTCATTTATATTAATATTTGTTTCATATAATTAGATGCTCAAATATTAGGAACACATATTTACAACGGTTATATCCTGTTGATTAATAATTACCATTATGTAATGACCTTTTTGTCTCTTGTGATAATTTTTGTCTTAAGGCCTTTTTTTTTTTTGTCTATTGTAAGTATAACTATACCTACTCTCTTTGTTACCATTTCATAGTTTACCTTTTTTCCCATTCTTTCCTTATTTTTTTTTCCTTCTTTTCACAGCTGAACGCTTATAGGTGTCCTTAAGTCTGAAGTGAGTCTCCTGTAACTAGCATTTAGTTGGATCTTGTTGTTTTTTTAATCCATTCAGCTACTTTATGTATTTTGATTAGAAAGTATAATACATTTATATTTAAAGTAATTATTGATAAATAAGGGCTTACTATTGCCATTTTGTTCAAATTTTTTTGGTTGTTTTGTACCTCTTTTGTTCCCTTTTTCTCTCTTGTGTTTCCTTTGTGGTTTGATTTTTTTTTTTTTTTTTTTTTTGTAATGCTATGCACGGATTCCAGTGCCTTTATCTTTGTGTATCTACTATAAGTTTTTGCTTTGTGGTTAGCATGAGGCTTACATAAAACATCTTATAACAGTCTATTTTAAGCTGATAACAACTTAATTTTAATTGCATACACAAACTACCTTATTACTTCCTCCCATCCACTTTTTTTGATGTCACAATTTACATCTTTTTGTATTGTATATTCATTAACAAAGTATTGTAGCTTAATTATATTAAAATAGGATTCATGTACAACATGAGGCTTGAACTAACAACCCTGAGATTGAAAGTCACATGCTCTACCAAATGAGCCAGCCAGGTACCCAATTTTTTAAATACTTTTGTGTTTTAAACTTTATATGAGAATTAAAAGTGATTTACACACCGCTATTACACTATTAGAGTATTCTGAATCTGATTATATACTTAGCTTTATGAGTTTTATAATTTCATGTTTTCATGTTACTAATTAGCATCCTCTCAATTCAGCTTGAAGAAGTCTCTTTAAAATTAATTTCTAGTAAAGCAGATCTAGTAATGAGTTTTTTCAGGTTTTATTTGTCTGGGAGTTTTTATTTCTTTTTTATTTTTGAAGGTCAGCTTTTCCAGTTAAACTATTATTATTTTTTAATTTTTTCTGGAATTTGAATATATCACTCACTCTCTCTTGACCTGCAAGATTTCCACTGAGAAATCCCTTATGGGAGTTTCCTTATATGTGACATCTCTTTTCTCTTGGTGATTTCAAAATTTTCCTTTCCTTTGCTTTTTGAAAATTTGATTAAAATGCTTAGATATCTTTGAGCTTCATGTAACTATATGTCCATGTCTGTCTTCAGATTTGGGAATGTTTCAGCCATTACTTTTTAAAAAAGCTTTCTGCTTCTTCTCTCTGTTTCTTCTCCTTCTTGGAGTACCATTGTGTCTGTATTAATTCTTTTAATGGTGTCCAATAAATCCCATAGGCTTTCTTCATTACTTTCCACTATTTCTTATTTCTTTTTTGTTTCTGACTAGATAATTAAAATGAACTGTGTTAAGGCCCACAGATTCATATTTCTGCTTGATCAAGTCTACTGTTTATGTTCTGTATTGCATTTTTATTTTATTCATTGTATAGTTCAACTCCCAAATTTATGTCTTCTTTTCATGATGCTTATTTACTGAACTTAACACTTGTTCATAGATTGTTTTCGTGATTTAATTGAGTTGTCTAACTGTGTTCTGTTGTAACTCTCTGAACTTCCTTAAAACACTTATTTCGAATTCTTTGACAATTTGTAAATATCAATTTCTTTGGGGTCATGTTTCCTTGATTTTTATGTTCTTTGAAGCCCTGTGTTACTGTCTTTGCATTTGTAGAAGCATTTATTCATCTTTACTGACTGGCATCAACATAGTAATAGCTTCATTATTCCACCTGGCTAGGGATTCTGAGGTTTTGTAGACATATTCTATGGATATGCCTGCTCTACACTTCTTTTTTCTTCTTAGGGAGGAATTCTTGACATTGTATGCCTTTTCTTAATCCTGGAAAGCCAAGCTGTGTGCTGTCACCCATTTGGTTTCCTTAGGCTGGTACCCTGAAATGTTCAAGTTTGTGTGCCTTCTACCCATCCCACAGAGTCAGGATGGCTCTGTACAGGTTTGCAACCTATTTGCAGTGACTTTCACTTGATATCTGTGGAGGTGCACACAGGGAGCCAACCCCAAGGAGATGGGTAAGATTCATGGACCACTGGTGGTGCTCATGGGTTAGTTGGGGAGGTCACAGGTGAGGTGTAACAAACAGCCAATGCGTGGCCTTCATGATGAAGTCAATGAAGCAGTAAGGAGTGATCTGTATCCCTTTGATAAATTCTGAGCCCTTGTTGCTATTGCCACCATTATCTCTCAACCCCTTTGCCATCTCCATTACCTCACTATTCTGTGTGAGATGAGAAAAAAAAAAAGTGGATTCTTGGGCAACATCCTACATCGCTGGGTAAGAAAATTACTCACCTTGCTATACTTTTTCTCATAGGGAAAATCATGGGCCAAAGGAGTCTATCTTGGCACTGAGTAATGCCACCTTGAGAGGTGATGTAAATTAAGTAAAACTGTTCTTCCTACCGTCTTCAATACATTCTTGGAATTTTTGCTCCACTGGTGTCCTGCAACTTGTCCACAAAGGTACTTTCACCAATGAGATGCTGTCAACATTAATGTTCCATGGGAAGGTAATGGTTGAAAACTATTTTGCTAAAAAGTCACTTGGCTTCCCTACCTCAAATATTAATTGTAATGTAATCTAAAGTTTGTGAAAACAGAAGATGGAAGCAGGGTAGGACACTAGGCTCATCTCATCCCATGAACACAGCTAGGTAACTATCAAATCATCCTAAATACCGCAGAAATTGACCTGAAGGCTCACAAAACAAACTCCACAACTAAAAGGAAAGAAGAGGCTACATCAAAGGCTACTTCCTACCTAGGAAGTGCAGATATATGGTTTAAAAAAAGAAACAGAATTTCTGCAGAGGTAAGGGAGCTATGGTAGCAGAGAAAGCCAAGAGAGAGAGGAGCACACAGGGAATGCACAAGGAAAATATTCCCCAAAGCTACTGGCTTAGAAAACGAAAGGGGTTGAATTTCCTGATTTCCTGCAACCGGTGCTTAAAACCTGGAGTTTTAAAGGTCAGCAGGCTTGGCTGGGATACTGCCAGGAGGGCACTGTGCTGCTCTTGGAGAAAAGGCTGGCAAACAACCCAGGGGCAGACACCATAGAAACAATGATCTCAAAAATGCTTGAGGCATACTAAGGGGAGATCATTTGCTCTTCTAAGAGCACATTCCTGACAGTCAGCATTCCAGGAGAAACCTCTCAAGGAACCTAGAAGCTGGCTGCTGTCATTTTCCTCCCCTGCTGCTCAGCATAAACACAGAGACACATGAGAGAAGAAAATCAGCACTGACACTGGCTGCTTAACTAACTTACCCTACACCCCACCCTTCTGTGATCTGGCAGGACTACCTACCATTCTAAGTCAAGCTTGCCTCAGTTCCAGCAGGGTGGGCTAGAATACCAGCAGAAACCCCTGCCCCCACCATGTCTCCTGACCAGGGAGTTCTGCAGGGCCTCAATTCTGGTGGAGTTGTTGTCAAGTCATTTCATAAACAGACCAGAGTACACTTAGTTAAAACTCAACAAATTCACACCAGGGATCAAAAAATGCACAGAGCAGGCAAAGAGAGCCTCTGCAGATGTCTGGCCTGAAGGATAAAAACATGACAACAGAACATACACATGAGAGACACTCCCTGAAGCACCAGGCCCTGGGCATTAAATGACCTCTTCTTCATAAGTCCATTACATTCAGGAGCAGGAGATATAACTGGCATTTCTAACACAGAGAAAGAAACAGGGACTTAGACAAAAGGTCAAGATTGAGGAATTTATCCCAAATGAAAGAACAAGATAAGGGCATAGCCAGAGCTCTAAGCAAAACAGATATAAAGTAACATGCCTGGTAAACAATTTAAAGCAACAATCATAAGGATTCTCATTGGGCATAAGAAAAGAATAGAAGAGATCAGAAAGACAATTACCACATAGCTAAAAAAGTTAAAAAAGAATAGATCAGAAATGAAGAATGCAATAAATGAGAATGGAAACAGGCTTGATGTAATCTACGGTGAGCTGGAAGAAGTAGTGATATTGCTAGAGATTTAGAAGACAAAATAATGGAAACTAATGAAGCTGAACAAAAGACAGAAAGACGAATTATGGAACATGAGGATAGACTTAGAGAACACAGTGACTCCATCAAACATCATAACATATTATAGGAGTCTCAGAAGAAGAAGAAAGAAGAAAGAGGGAGAAAATTTATTTGAAGTAATAATAGTAACGGTAAACTTCTTTATTCTGGGGAAGGAAATGGACATCAAGATCCAGGAGATGTGGAGAACTCCCATTAAAATCAGCAAAAGCAGGCCAATACCAAGCCATATTGTAAATAAATGTGCATAATATAGTGATAAAGAAAAAATCTTAAAAGCAACAAGACAAAAGAAGTCCTTAAATTACAAGAGAATACCAATAAGGCTAACTGGAGATTTTTCAATAGAAACTTGGCAAGCTGCAAGTGAGTGGCATGATATTTTCAAAATACTGAATGGGGAAAAAAAAATTGCAAGCAAGAATACACTATCCAGCAGGGCTATCATTCAGAATAAAAGGAGAGATAAAGACTTTCACAGACAAACAAAAAGTAAATGAGATCCTGACCACTACACCTTCCCTGCAAGAAATATTGAAGGGGATTCTTTAAGTGCAAAGGAGAGTCCAAAAGTGACAAAAACAAGGAAGTACCAGAGAAAATCTCCAGAAACAATGCCAAAACAAATAATGAAATTGCACTAAATACATACCTATCAGTAATTAATTTGAATATAAATGGACTCGATGCTCCAAGCAAAATACATAGGTTGTCAGGATGGTTGAAAAAACAAGACTCATCTATACATTGCCTAGAAGATGGGGTGCCAGAGTGGCTGAGTAAGTTAAGTGTCCAACTCTTGGTTTCAGCTCAGGTCATGATCTCACAGTTTGTGAGTTTGAGCCCCACACCAGGCTCTGCTATGACAGTGCAGACCCTGCTTGGGATTTTCTCTCTCTCCCTTTATCTCTTCCTCTTCCATGTTGTCTCTCACTCATTCTCTCTTTCTCAAAATAAATAAACTTTTAAAAAGTCTTTAATTCTAATAAAGTCCAATTGTTCTATATATGTTGCCTAAAAGAGACTCATTTTAGACCTAAAGGTAACTGAAAAATTAAAAGTGAGGGGGAAGGGAAACATTTATCATGCAAATGAATGTCAAAAGAAAGCCAGAGTACCAATATTTATATAAGACAAACTAGAATTCATTTTTAAGTTTATTTATTTATTATTTGAGAGAGAAAGAGACAGACAAAGAGAGAGAGAGAGAGAGAGAGAATGAGCCAGTGTGGGGCAGAGAGAGAGAGAGAGAGAGAGAATCCCAGGCAGGCTCCACACTGTCAATGCAGAGCACGGCACAGGGTTTAATCTCATGAATCATGACATCATGACCTGAGTCGAAATCAAGAGTTGGATGCTTAACCGACTGAGCCATGCAGCTGTTGCTGGATAAACTAGATGTTAAAATAAAGACTGTGGGGTGCCTGGGTGGCTCAGTCAGCTAAGCATCTGACTTCACTTCAGGTCATGAACTCATAGTCCATGGGTTTGAGCCCTGCATCAGGCTCTGTGCTGACAGTTCAGAGCCTGGATCCTGCTTCAGATTTTATGTCTCCCTCTGTCTCTACCCCTCCCCCACTCACACTCTGTCTCTCAAAAATAAATAAATGTTAAAAAATTTTAAGTAAAGACTGTAAAAAGAGACAAAGAAGGTTATTATATGATCATAACTGGGACAATCCATACTTTCTTGGCCTTTTGGCTAAAATCAAGTATATAAAGGGGACAATCCAAAGAGAAGATATAACAATTGTAAATATTTATGTAGCCAACATGGGATCACCCAAATATATACAACAATTAATAACTAAAAAGAGCTAAATTTATAACAAATTTATAGTAGAATACTTAATACCCCACATACATCAATGGGCAGATCATCTAAACAGACAATAAACAATGACATAACGGCTTTGAATGACACACTAGACCACATGGACTTAACAAATATACTCAGAACATTCCACCCTAAAACAGCAGAACACACATTCCTTTCAAGTGCACAGGGAATATTCTCCAGAACAGATTCTCCACAACATATTCAGTCACAAAACAGGCCTCAATAAATACAGAATGATTGAACATATACCATGCACTTTTTCTAAACACAATACTATCATACTAGAAGTCAACCACAAGAAAAAATTAGAGAAGGCAACAAATACATGTAGGTTAAACACCTTGCTACCAAATAATGGATGGGTCAATCAGGAAATAAAAAAAGAAATTAAAAATGCATGGAATCAAATGAAAGGAAAACACAACAGTCCAAAACGTTTGGGATGCATCAAAAGCAGTCCAAAGAGAGAAATATAAAGCAAAAACCTAGAAAAACCTACATCAAAAACCAGTAAAAATATCAAATAAACAAACTAAAGGAGCTAGAAAAAGAACAAGAAACAAAGTCTCAACCCAGCAGAAGGAAGGAAATAATAAAAATTAGATAGAAATAAATAATATAGAAATTAAAAAAAACAAACAAAAATAGAGCAGATCAATGAAACCAGGATCTGTTGGTTTGAAAAAATGAATAAAGTTGGTAAACATCCAGCCAGACTTATCAAAAAGAAAAGAGAAAGGACCCAAATAAATAAAATTAAAAATGAGAGGAGAGGGGACGGAGGGAAGATGGCGGCGTAGGAGGACCCTGGGCTCACCGCGCGTCCTGCTGATCAATTAGATTCCACCTACACCTGCCTAAATAACCCAGAAAACCGCCAGAGGATTAGTAGAACCGAGTCGCCGGAGCCAAGCTCAGACGAGAGGCCCACGGAAGAGGGTAGGAAGGGCGGAAAGGCGGTGCGCGCTCCACGGACTGGCGGGAGGGAGCCTGGGCGGAGGGGCGGCTCGCCGGCCAAGCAGAGCCCCGGAGTCTGGCTTGCAAAAGCGGAGGGGCCTGACAGACTGTGTTCCGACAGTAAGCGCGACTTAGCGTCTGGGAGGTCATAAGTTAACAGCTCTGCTCGGAAAGCGGGAAGGCTGGAGGACAAAGGGAGGGAGAGCTGCTGAGCTCCCGGACGACAGAGCTCAGTTTGGTGGGGAACAAAGGCGCTCGCCAGCGCCATCTTCCTCGCCCATCCCTCAGCCAAAATCCCAAAGAGAACCAGTTCCTGCCAGGGAACTTGCTCCGGGCAAACACCCAACTCTGTGCTTCTGCGGAGCCAAACCTCCGGCAGCGGATCTGACTCCCTCCCGCTGCCACAGGGCCCCTCCTGAAGTGGATCACCTAAGGAGAAGCGAGCTAGGCCTGCCCATCCTGCCCCTGTGCACCTTGCCTACCCACCCCAGCTAATACACCAGATCCCCAGCATCACAAGCCTGACAGTGTGCAAGTAGCCCAGACGGGCCACGCCACCCCACAGTGAATCCCGCCCCTAGGAGAGGGGAAGAGAAGGCACACACCAGTTTGACTGTGGCCCCAGCGGTGGGCTGGGGGCAGACATCAGGCCAGACTGCGGCCCTGCCCACCAACTCCAGTTATACACCACAGCACAGGGGAAGTGCCCTGCAGGTCCTCACCACACCAGGGACTATCCAAAATGACCACACGGAAGAATTCCCCTCAGAATAATCTCCAGGAAATAACAACAGCTAATGAGCTGATCAAAAAGGATTTAAATAATATAACAGAAAGTGACTTTAGAATAATAGTCATAAAATTAATTGCCGGGCTTGAAAACAGTATACAGGACAGCAGAGAATCCCTTGCTACAGAGATCAAGGGACTAAGAAACAGCCACGAGGAGCTGAAAAACGCTTTAAATGAAATGCAAAACAAAATGGAAACCACCACAGCTCGGATTGAAGAGGCAGAGGAGAGAATAGGTGAACTAGAAGATAAAGTTATGGAAAAAGAGGAAGCTGAGAGAAAGAGAGATAAAAAAATCCAGGAGTATGAGGGGAAAATTAGAGAACTAAGTGATACACTAAAAAGAAATAATATATGCATAATTGGTATCCCAGAGGAGGAAGAGAGAGGGAAAGGTGCTGAAGGGGTACTTGAAGAAATAATAGCTGAGAACTTCCCTGAACTGGGGAAGGAAAAAGGCATTGAAATCCAAGAGGCACAGTGAACTCCCTTCAGACGGAACTTGAATCGATCTTCTGCACGACATATCATAGTGAAACTGGCAAAATACAAGGATAAAGAGAAAATTCTGAAAGCAGCAAGGGGTAAACGTGCCCTAACATATAAAGGGAGACCTATAAGACTCGTGACTGATCTCTCTTTTGAAACTTGGCAGGCCAGAAAGAATTGGCACGAGATTTTCAGTGTGCTAGACAGAAAAAATATGCAGCCGAAAATCCTTTATCCAGCAAGTCTGTCATTTAGAATAGAAGGAGAGATAAAGGTCTTCCCAAACAAACAAAAACTGAAGGAATTTGTCACCACTAAACCAGCCCTACAAGAGATCCTAAGGGGGACCCTGTGAGACAAAGTACCAGAGACATCACTACAAGCATAAAACATACAGACATCACAATGACTCTAAACCCGTATCTTTCTATAATAACGCTAAATGTAAATGGATTAAATGCACCAACCAAAAGACATAGGGTATCAGAATGGATAAAAAAACAAGACCCATCTATTTGCTGTCTACAAGAGACTCATTTTAGACCTGAGGACACCTTTAGATTGAGAGTGAGGGGATGGAGAACTATTTATCATGCTACTGGAGGCCAAAAGAAAGCTGGAGTAGCCATATTTATATCAGACAAACTAGACTTTAAATTAAAGGCTGTAACAAGAGATGAAGAAGGACATTATATAATAGTTACAGGGTCTATCCATCAGGAAGAGCTAACAATTATAAATGTCTATGTGCCGAATACCGGAGCCCCCAAATATATAAAACAACTACTCATAAACATAAGCAACCTTATTGATAAGAATGTGGTAATTGCAGGGGACTTTAACACCCCACTTACGGAAATGGATAGATCATCTAGACACACGATCAATAAAGAAACAAGGGCCCTGAATGAGACATTGGATCAGATGGACTTGACAGATATATTTAGAAATCTGCATCCCAAAGCAACAGAATATACTTTCTTCTCGAGTGCACATGGAACATTCTCCAAGATAGATCATATACTGGGTCACAAAACAGCCCTCCATAAGTTTACCAGAATCGAAATTATACCATGCATACTTTCAGACCACAATGCTATGAAGCTTGAAATCAACCACAGAAAAAAGTCTGGAAAACGTCCAAAAGCATGGAGGTTAAGGAACACCCTACTAACGAATGAGTGGGTCAACCAGGCAATTAGAGAAGAAATTAAAAAATATATGGAAACAAACGAAAATGAAAATACAACAATCCAAACGCTTTGGGACGCAGCGAAGGCAGTCTTGAGAGGAAAATACATTGCAATCCAGGCCTATCTCAAGAAACAAGAAAAAGCCCAAATACAAAATCTAACAGCACACCTAAAGGAAATAGAAGCAGAACAGCAAAGGCAGCCTAAACCCAGCAGAAGAAGAGAAATAATAAAGATCAGAGCAGAAATAAACAATATAGAGTCTAAAAAAACTGTAGAGCAGATCAACGAAACCAAGAGTTGGTTTTTTGAAAAAATAAACAAAATTGACAAACCTCTAGCCAGGCTTCTCACAAAAGAAAAGGGAGAGGACCCAAATAGATAAAATCATGAATGAAAATGGAATTATTACAACCAATCCCTCAGAGATACAAACAATTATCAGGGAATACTATGAAAAATTATATGCCAACAAATTGGACAACCTGGAAGAAATGGACAAATTCCTAAACACCCACACTCTTCCAAAACTCAATCAGGAGGAAATAGAAAGCTTGAACAGACCAATAACCAGCGAAGAAATTGAATCGGTTATCAAAAACCTCCCAACAAATAAGAGTCCAGGACCAGATGGCTTCCCAGGGGAGTTCTACCAGACGTTTAAAGCAGAGATAATACCTATCCTTCTCAAGCTATTCCAAGAAATAGAAAGGGAAGGAAAACTTCCAGACTCATTCTATGAAGCCAGTATGACTTTGATTCCTAAACCAGACAGAGACCCAGTAAAAAAAGAGAACTACAGGCCAATATCCCTGATGAATATGGATGCAAAAATTCTCAATAAGATACTAGCAAATCGAATTCAACGGCATATAAAAAGAATTATTCACCATGATCAAGTGGGATTCATTCCTGGGATGCAGGGCTGGTTCAACATTCGCAAATCAATCAACGTGATACATCACATTAACAAAAAAAAAGAGAAGAACCATATGATCCTGTCAATCGATGCAGAAAAGGCCTTTGACAAAATCCAGCACCCTTTCTTAATAAAAACGCTTGAGAAAGTCGGGATAGAAGGAACATACTTAAAGATCATAAAAGCCATTTATGAAAAGCCCACAGTTAACATCATCCTCAACGGGGAAAAACTGAGAGCTTTTTCCCTGAGATCAGGAACACGACAGGGATGCCCACTCTCACCGCTGTTGTTTAACATAGTGCTGGAAGTTCTAGCATCAGCAATCAGACAACAAAAGGAAATCAAAGGCATCAAAATTGGCAAAGATGAAGTCAAGCTTTCACTTTTTTCAGATGACATGATATTATACATGGAAAATCCGATAGACTCCACCAAAAGTCTGCTAGAATTGATACATGAATTCAGCAAAGTCGCAGGATACAAAATCAATGTACAGAAATCAGTTGCATTCTTATACACTAACAATGAAGCAACAGAAAGACAAATAAAGAAACTGATCCCATTCACAATTGCACCAAGAAGCATAAAATACCTAGGAATAAATCTAACCAAAGATGTAAAGGATCTGTATGCTGAAAACTATAGAAAGCTTACGAAGGAAATTGAAGAAGATTTAAAGAAATGGAAAGACATTCCCTGCTCATGGATTGGAAAAATAAATATTGTCAAAATGTCAATACTACCCAAAGCTATCTACACATTCAATGCAATCCCAATCAAAATTGCACCAGCATTCTTCTCGAAACTAGAACAAGCAATCCTAAAATTCATATGGAACCACAAAAGGCCCCGAATAGCCAAAGGAATTTTGAAGAAGACCAAAGCAGGAGGCATCACAATCCCAGACTTTAGCCTCTACTACAAAGCTGTCATTATCAAGACAGCATGGTATTGGCACAAAAACAGACACATAGACCAATGGAATAGAATAGAAACCCCAGAACTAGACCCACAAACGTATGGTCAACTCATCTTTGACAAAGCAGGAAAGAACATCCAATGGAAAAAAGACAGCCTCTTTAACAAATGGTGCTGGGAGAACTGGACAGCAACATGCAGAAGGTTGAAACTAGACCACTTTCTCACACCATTCACAAAAATAAACTCAAAATGGATAAAGGACCTGAATGTGAGACAGGAAACCATCGCAAACCTAGAGGAGAAAGCAGGAAAAGACCTCTCTGACCTCAGCCGTAGCAATCTCTTACTCGACACATCCCCAAAGGCAAGGGAATTAAAAGCAAAAGTGAATTACTGGGACCTTATGAAGATAAAAAGCTTCTGCACAGCAAAGGAAACAACCAACAAAACTAAAAGGCAACCAACGGAATGGGAAAAGGTATTTGCAAATGACATATCGGACAAAGGGCTAGTATCCAGAATCTATAAAGAGCTCACCAAACTCCACACCCGAAAAACAAATAACCCAGTGAAGAAATGGGCAGAAAACATGAATAGACACTTCTCTAAAGAAGACATCCGGATGGCCAACAGGCACATGAAAAGATGCTCAATGTCGCTCCTTATCAGGGAAATACAAATCAAAACCACACTCAGATATCACCTCACGCCAGTCAGAGTGGCCAAAATGAACAAATCAGGAGACCATAGATGCTGGTGAGGATGTGGAGAAACGGGAACCCTCTTGCACTGTTGGTGGGAATGCAAATTGGACAGCCGCTCTGGAAAGCAGTGTGGAGGTTCCTCAGAAAATTAAAAATAGACCTACCCTATGACCCAGCAATAGCACTGCTAGGAATTTACCCAAGGGATACAGGAGTACTGATGCATAGGGGCACTTGTACCCCAATGTTCATAGCAGCACTCTCAACAATAGCCAAAGTATGGAAAGAGCCTAAATGTCCATCAACTGATGAATGGATAAAGAAATTGTGGTTTATATACACAATGGAATACTACGTGGCAATGAGAAAAAATGAAATATGGCCTTTTGTAGCAACGTGGATGGAACTGGAGAGTGTGATGCTAAGTGTAATAAGTCATACAGAGAAAGACAGATACCATATGGTTTCACTCTTATGTGGATCCTGAGAAACGTAACAGGAACCCATGGGGGAGGGTGAGGAAAAAAGAAAAAAAAATAAAAAGAGGTTAGAGTGGGAGAGAGCCAAAGCATAAGAGACTGTTAAAAACTGAGAACAAACTGAGGGTTGATGGGGGGTGGGAGGGAGGAGAGGGTGGGTGATGGGTATTGAGGAGGGCACCTTTTGGGATGAGCACTAGGTGTTTTATGGAAACCAATTTGACAATAAATTTCATATATTATAAAAAAAAATAAAAGGAAAGTTACTCTGGAAAAAAAAATGAGAGGAGAAATAACTACCAACAATACAAAAATAAAACAATTATAAGAGAATATTATGAAAAACTATATGCCAATAAAGTGGACAACCTATAAGAAATGGATAAATTCCTAGAAAGATAATCTATCAAAACTGAAACAGGAAAAAATAGAATACTTGAACACACTGATAACCAGCAAAGAAATTGAATAAGTAAACAAAAAAGTCTCCCAACAAACAAAAGCCCAGGGCCAGATGGCTTCACAGGAAAATTCTAATGAACATGTATAGAAGAGTTAATACTCATTCTTCTCAAACTAATCCAAAAAAAAAAAAAACAGAAATGGAAGGAAAACCCAAATTCATTCTATGAGGCCTGCATTACCCTGATACTAAAACCAGATAAAGACTCCAGTACAAAAGGGAACTACAGGCCAATATCCATCCTCATGAACATGGATACAAACATTCTCAATAAAATACTACCAACCAAATCCAACAATACATTAAAATAATCATTCACCATGATCAAGTGGGATTTATTCCTGGGTTGCAAGTGTAGTTTAATATTCACAAATCAACTAACATAATACACCATGTTAATAAAAGAAATGACAAAAACAATATGATCATTTCAATAGATGCAGAAAAAAACATTTGACAAAGTACAACATTGATTCATGATAAAATCCCTCAACAAAGCATGTTTAGAGGGAATATACTTCAACATCAATAAGGCCATCTATAAAAAAACCCACAGCTAATATCATCTTCACTGAAGAAAAACTGAGAGCTTTTCCTTTATGATCAGGAACAAGACAGGGATGTCCACTGACACTACTGTTATTTAATATACTAGAGATACTAGCCACAGCAATCAGATGACAAAAAGAAATAAAAAGACTTCCAAATCAGCAAAGAACAAGTAAAACTTCCACTATTTGCAGATGACATGACACTCTATATAGAAAACTTGAAAGACTCCACCAAAATACTGCTAACACTGATACACAAATTCAGTAAGGTTGCGGGATACAGAATCAATATGCAAAATCCACTGCATTTTTCTCCACCAATGATGAAGCAGCAGAAAGAGAAACTAAGAAACAACCCATTTACAATTATACCAAAAATAAAAAGATACTTAGGAATAAACCCATCCAAAAAGGTAAAAGACTTGTACTCTAACAACTATACAACACTGATGAAAGAAATTGAAGATGACACAAAGAAATGTCAACATATCCCATGCTCATGGATTGGAAAGACAAATATTGTTAAAATTTCTACACTATCCAAAGGAATCTACACTTTCAACACAATCCCTATCAAAATACCAATAGCATTTTTCACAGAGCTAGAATAAACAGTCATAATTTTATGGAATGACAAAAGACCCCAAATATCCAAAGCAGACTTGAAAAAGAAAAACAAAGCTGCAGACTTTACAATTCTGAACTTCAAGTTATATTACAAAGATGTGGTGATCAAAACAATATGGTACCGATACAAAAACAGACCTATAGATCAAAGGAACAGAATAGAAAATAAGAAATAAACCCATGATTATATGGTCCATTAAACTTAGACAAAGCAGAAAATAATATCCAATGGGAAAAATGCTGTCTCTTCTAAAAATGGTTTTGGAAAAAACTGGACAGCAACACACAAAAGAATGAAGTTGGTTTGCTTACATCAAACACAAAAATACAGTCCAAACAGATTTAAGACCTAAATGTGATATCTGAAGCTATCAAAATCCACGGTGGGGTGTTAATTTCTCATCCTGGAACGTGTCCCAGAGAAATCCCTCCTGGAACTAGCAGGCACAGTTTGCCTCCCCCAGCCTTCAGCATAAACACAGAGCCATTTTGGGAACCAGTTCAATGCCCACACTCACTACTTACCTTATTCACACCAAGCACCACCCCTTCCCACAGTCATGCATGCTTCAGTCCCAGCACCATGGTCCCCTTCCCCCAGAAGATTAGCCCAAACCCCTGCCCACAGCATTTCTTCAGACCTGGGAGTTTTGCAGTGCCTTAGTTCCAGTGGCAGTGGCAACAGGTCTCATTTCACAAGCAGACCAGAGTACACTTAGTTAAAATGCACCATATTTAACCCAGGAACTAAACACTGCCCAAAATAGGCAAAGTTAATCTCTTCAGATGACTGGCCTGAAGGATAAAGCAGCCAGGACACAATAACAGAGTACACACAACACACATTGGAGATACTCCTTGAAGTGACAGAACCTGGGGAACAGGGCATTCTACAAGGCAGGGCACTACAGGACCTCTTCTTCAAGAACAGAAGACATAGCAGACTTTCCTAACACACAGTGACAGGCCCAGGGACTTAGACAAAATGAAAAGGCAAAGGAATTTGTCCTAAATTAAAGAAAAAGACAAGGCAATGGCTAGAAATCTAAGTGAAACATATATAACTAACATGTCTGATAGAGAATTTAATGTAATTATCATAAAGATACTCAGTGGACTTGAGAAAAGAATGGGAGACATGAGTGAGACCCTTAAGATAGAGATAAGGAATAACATACCAGACATAATGAGTTCAATAAGCATTATGAGAAACAAACTGGATGGAATGAACAGCAAGCTGGAAAAAGCAGAGGAACTAATTAATGTCCTAGAAGTCATAGAAATGGAAAGTAAGCAAGCTAAACAAAAGAGAGAAAAAATAATTATGCAAAACATAAATAGATTTAAGGAACTCCGTGACTGCATCAAACATAATAAAATTTACATTATAGGAGTCCTAGAAGAAGAGAGAGAAAAGGAGGCAGAAAATTTATTTGAAGTAGTAGCTGCAAACTTACGTAATCTGGGGAAAGTGGACAGATATCTAGATTCCAGAGGCATAGGGGCACCTGGGTGGCTCAGTTGATTAAGTATCTGACTTTGGCTCAGGTCATGATCTCACAGTTCATGAGTTTGAGCCCCGCACTGGGCTCTGTGCTGACAGCTCAGAGCCTGGAGCCTGCTTTGGATTCTGTGTCTCCCTTTCTCTCTGCCCTTTCCCTACTTTCAGTGTCTCCCTCTGCCCTTCTCTCTCAAAGAGAAATAAACATTTAAAAGAATTAGATCCCAGAGGCATAGAAAACCTCCAACAAAATCAACAAAAGCATATCCACATCAAGAAATATTATAATTAAAATGGCAAAATGTAGTGATAAAGAAAAAAATCTAAGAACAGAAATACAAAAGACAATGGTTATGTACAATAAAAACCCATAAGTCTAGCAGGAAATTTTTCAGCAGAAACTTTCCAAGCCATAAGGAAATGACATAAAATATTCAGTGACAAATGGGAAAAATCTGCAGGAAAAATACTCCATCCAGCAAGGTTATCATTCAGAATAGAAAAATAGTTTCCCAGACAAACTAATGGAGTTTGTGACCACTATACCAGTCCTGAAAGAAATATTAAAGAGGATTCTTTGAGTGGAAATGAAGGACCAAAAGTGACAGCATCAACATAGGAGGCACAAAAGCATTAAAAATGAATGTCTGTAGAATTAGTCAAGTAATTCTCAAAATAAAAGGATATAAATTATGACAACATATACCTAAAATGTGGGGAGGAGACTGGTAAAAATGGATTTAATCTTAAGTGAACCTCAACTTCATTTAGACTTCTATATGCAGTAAATGCTATATACAAACCAGCAACCCATAAAAGATTGAAAGACAAGAATAGATCAAAGAAAATCTTCATAAATAACCATAAAACAGGTAATAAAACGGTGATATATATATATATATATATATATATATATATATATATATAATTATTTTGAATGTAAATAGAATAAATGCTCCAATCAAAAGACATAGGATAACAGAGTGGATAAGTAAACAATAATTTCCATCTATATGCTGCTTACAAAAGACACATTTTAGACCTAAAGACAACTGCAGATTTGAAATTGAGGGGATTGAGAAACATCTATCATGCAAAAGGTTGTCAAAAGAAATATGGAGCTACAGTACTTAGATTGGACAAAATAACTTTACAACCAAGACTATAACAAGAGAAAAAGAAAGACATGTATAATAATAAAGGGAAAATCCAACAAAATAGAGCAATTATAAATATTTATGCACTCGACATGGGAACACCCAAATACATAAAATAATTACTAACATACATAAACTAATTGATAATAATACAAACAGAAAAGAATATCCAATGGGAAAAAGACAGTATCTTCAACACATGGTGTTGGGAATACTCAACAGCAATGTGCAAAAGAATTAAACTGGACCATTTTCTTACACTATACACAAAAACAAACTCAAAATGGATTAATTATTAAACCTGAAACCATAAAAACCCTAGAAAAGAACACAAGCAGTAACCTCTTTGATATTGGCCATAGCAACTTCTTTCTAGATATGTCTCCTGAGGAAAGGGAAATAAAAGCAAAAATAAACTATTGGGACTACATCAAAATAAAAAGCTTCTGCATAGAGAAGGAAAAAAATCAACAAAACTTAAAGACAACCAATGGAATGAGAGATGATATTTGCAAATGACATATTCAATAAAGTGTTAGTATCCAAAATATATAAGAACGTTATAAAACTCAATACCCAAAAAACTAATAATCCAATTAAAAATGGGAAGAAAACATAAACAGACATCTCTCCAAATAAGATATACAGATGGCCAACAGACACATGAAAAGATGCCCAACGTCACTTATCATCAGGGAAATGGAAATCAAAATTACAAAGAGAGTTCACCTGACACCTGTCAGAAAGGCTGAAATCAACAACACAGGAAACAACAGGTGTTGGCAAGGATGTGGAGGAAAAGCAACACCCATGCACTGTTACTGAGAATGCATACTGGTGCAGCCACTCTGGAAAACAGTATGGAGGTTCCTCAAAAAATTCAAAATAGAGATATCCTACAGTCCAGTAATTAAACTACTGGGTGTTTACCCAAGGGATACAAAAACACTAATTCAAAGGGATGCATGCACTCCTATGTTTATAGCAGCATTATTGATAAAAGCCAAACAATGGCAACACCCCAAGTGTCCATTGGTTCATGAGTGAATAAAGAAGAAGTGGTATATATCATATACACAATGTAATATTATCCAGCCATAAAAATGAAATATTGCCTTTTGCAGCCACATGGATGGAGCCAGAGAGTATAATATTAAGTGAAATACATAAGTCAGAAAATGACAAATACCATGATTTCACTTATATGCAGAATGTAAGAAACAAAACAGACAAATGAAAAAAGAAAGAGAGAAATCAAGAAACAGACTCTGAATTACAGAGAAAAAACTGATGGTTACCAGTGGGCAGGTGGGTGGAGTGGTAGGTGAAATAGGTGTCGGGGATTAAGGAGTACACCTGTCATGATGAGCACTTGGTGATTAGAATTGTTGAATCACTATATTGTACGCCTGAAACTAAATAACATTGTATGTTAACCGACTGGGATTAAAATAAAACTTTTAAAAAAGAAAAGAGTTTAATTATAAATTACTTTTTAAAAACTAAAAAAAAAAAGAAAATACTTTAAAAACTTTAGAAAAAAACTATGACGCAATGCTTGGCATTCTTTTCATTTCACTCATATGATCAAATGAGGTACCTTTTATGTCACCTCTTTTTTGTCAGTTCTCCTTTTCTCAAGATTAACTGACACTAGTTCAAAGACGGCTGTTCACCATGAAACAGCCAATAGAACCTCTCCTACATTGCAGAATATTGTATTCCAATTACAACTTGTGCACTTGGCTATATCAAAATGGTTAAATAATTTCCTGTCCACATCTCCGCTGAGGAGGCAGTACAGGGGTCATGGGAAGATGTAAAGTGTGACTCCAGATCCTAATGTTTGAAAATGCTTAGCCACATGGTCTGGCTCTCAAGCCTAGAAATCGTCAGTGTTTTTTGTTTTTTTGTTTTTTTTTTCCACAAACTTCTTGGATTGTGTCATGAAATGAGACCTCTGGCAGGCCATTCCACCAGCACTCTGGACATGCACTATATGCCCAGTTTCTGGGGATATAGATATGAACATCTAGATCTTAGGCCCTAGATCTTAGGATTCCAGTCAGGTGGGAGAGATATTAAGTAAAGAGTAAATGCTGGGTACACCTATTAAAATAATCTTGGATTAAGGCAATAAGTTAGTCAAAAGAGAAGGCCAAAAATGATATGGCCAAACATGAGAATCTACAGGTAGAAAGTAGAATGGACAAGACTTAAAGACTAACCAGATACAGGTGATGAAATACTAAAAAAATGTTAGCCTAAGTGACTGAGTGATTTGTGCTACTGGCAAAAACAAGGATGATGTTAAGGAGGACAGAATATTAATATGGTTTGGAGCATGCTGAATTAAAAGCAAATAACCAAAATAGTCAAACTCAGAAGCAGAGAGTAGCATGGTTGCTGCGAGGGGCTGGGGAAGGAGGAAATGGAGAGGTAAAGGTTAATGGTTACAAAGTTCCAGTTATGTAAGATAAATAAGTTCTGGAGATCTACTATACCGATGGTACCAGAGATAATACCATATTGTACACTTAAAAATTACTAAGAGGATAGATTTTATGTTAAGTGCTCTTATACAGAAAGTAAAAATAGTAATAATAAAGGGGGTGGGAAGAAACTTTGTGAGGTGATGGAAAGGTCTATGGAATTATGGCAGTAATAGTCTTAGAGGTATGTATTTACCTCCAAATTCATTTAGTTGTGTATATTAAATATGTACAGTTTTTTAACTTATCAATCATGCCTCAATAAAGTGGTTTTAAAATAAAATTCACCATTGTATTAAATAGCAAATTCACCATAAAATAGTAAAGTATGATACTGATATTAACTACCTTTATTGAATATCTACAAAGGGCCAGGAAATATCACCCAACTTTTGAGGCCTCACTCTAGCCCTCCTCTAGCTGCACTCTTCCCCACAGTGTGGAGATTCTATAAGGCCAAGAGTGCATGTCCACTGAGAGCTTATACCTTCATTTCCAGAACACATTCCAGGAGCCCATGTAGGCACATGAAAGGCCCCTCTCAGTAGAGAGCAAAGGCATTAATAGGAAAACAACAGGAATTTACTGAAGATTGGGGTAGAGCTCTTCTTTATGCCAGCACATTTTGGCATGGAACTCTCACAAGTCTGAGAATTCTGCATTGTTTTAAAGATATATTTGTCAAAGTAGGAGACTAACATTTTAGTTAACAGTCAGCTTGATTAATAACTTGTATATATTTAGGCATATGATATATGGGCCTCAATTTCTATTCTTGCCCCAGGTTTTGCAAATGTTAAAGGCACAGCACCTGTTATATAAGAGCCTGTGAATATATGTGATTTCATTTAAACCTCATAACCTACTATGCTATGCGACTAAGAGTTAGTAATCTTATTACATTTTATATGGGAAGAAATTTTGAAGGACAAGTGTTTTCCACACTGTCACATACTGCAAAGAACTCAAAGATAAAGGGGATCAAAATATGATGCTGAACTTGGCAAAAAGATTTTAAATACAACCTTCAAAAATGATGATTCACGGGGCACCTAGGTGGCCCAGGCTGTTAAGCGTCCAACCTTAGTTCAGGTCATGATCTCATGGTTCATGCATTCAAGTCCCACATCAGTATCTTTGCTGTCAGTGCAAAGCCTGCTTCAGATTCTCTGTCTCCTTCTCTCTCTGCCTCTCCCCTGTGCTCTCCCTCTCTCTCTCAAAAATAAGTAAACATTAAAGAAAAAGAATGATGATCCATTAGATTAGTGGAGCTCACACCTAGATTCTATAACGGGAAGAACACAAGTGGTGCGAAATAGATACAGCAAGTTGGGGATTCTTTTTTTTTATGAAATTTATTGTCAAATTGGTTTCCATACGACACCCAGTGCTCATCCCAACAGTTGCCCTCCTCAATGCCCATCACCCACTTTCCCCTCCCTCCCACCACCCCCCTCAACCCTCCGTTTATTCTCAGTTTTTAAGGGTCTCTTATGGTTTGGCTCCCTCCCTCTCTAACTTCTTTTTTTTTTTCCTTTCCCTCACCCATGGTCTTCTGTTAAGTTTCTCAGGATCCAAAGGAGAAAATATGTTGGCCTAGCATGGAGGATATCAAATCATAGATGAAGTCAAAGGACCAAGAATCAGTGTGAGTGGAAAATTGGAGACACTGGAGGAAATAGAAATAATGCTAGGAGATGCATTTCAGCAATATGGGAGTGTATGCAAGAAACACTAAGTGCCTCATCTTCTCCAGGCCATGAGGCCTCTGGAGAGGTGCATATGAGTGGCATTGTCCTACCTCTTGAGAGCAGTGTAAAATATAAATTTGAGTGGGGAAATTCCAAGTAAATATACAATTACAGTACAGGCTAGTGAGTGGTTTAATGGGGATAAGCAGAAAAAAGGGGAAAGTGAGCTGGCTCAGGTGATATACCCCATAACTTGGCTACTTCAGTAAAACAATGCTGGTGATTAAAAAAAAATTGCTCACAGCTTGCTACAGAGTTGGGAAATTGAGGAAACAGCTGTAATATTGAGGTAGAAATCAATGGCTACATTTGCAAAGTTCTTATGATGCAAATCATACCAGTGTAGATAATAATCTACAAAGTGGAAGTGTCAGGTTAAATTTCAAGACTGCTTTATAGATTTTATATACATCCTCAACAAATATATACTGAGTTAGGTCCTGTGTGAGGGCTGACCCTTCAGTGGGGCAAGACCGGTTAGGAAACAAAAGATAACTGAATAGCGTGATCAATGCCCTGAGAGAGGGAGGCACAGGGAATTGTGGAAACTGTAGGGACTTGCAGAACCGTGGTACCCACATTTCTCTTCATTCACATGTGTTTCCATGTTCCTAACCCAGGTAAGTTAATCAGGCATTCTCCCAGGTAAACCCTGTATTCTTAGGGGGGGGGGGGGAGCTAAACACAGGTGTTTGCAAATATTTCATGAATTGGTCCCTGGAATGATTACTAGGCTGTGATTTCAGTGCCCCCATGGATCCTGGAGATTTGCAACAATCAGGAAATTGAACGCAGCTACCTCTTGGGGAGCTGAGTGGTAACTCCAACAACAGAAATGGATATGATTCCCGTATTTAGAATCAGTGATCAGAGTTACAAATTAGGATTAGAACTCGAATCTTAGTTTCCCTACCTGTATTATGAGGGGGCAAAGTCCTGACCTTACCTACTGCAGAGATCTTTATAGATGTTGAGATAATGGAAGTGAAAGGACTTTTAAACAATGTAAGTTAGAGTCTATCAGTCCCCCGCTGAAAATCATCCAGGAGATAATCACAAGGTTGTTTATAACTTTAATAAAAAGTAGGTATCGAAATAAGAGGGTTTTTTTTTCCCTATTGCTATCTACCAATCTGTCCTGTTATGTCTACCCCAAATCATATACTGAGTCTGAATGCTTCTCTCCATCTCTTCTGCCACTTCTCTGGTCTACTACCATAGTATCCTAACTGGTCCCTTTCTTCCACTTTTTCTTAGTCCCAACAAGCTTTCCAAATAACAGCATGGATAATATGTCTTTAAATCCTCCAATGGCTTCCCACTGCAATTAGAGTAATATCCAAGCTCTTTTCAATGGCCTATAAAATCCTATCTGGTATGGTCTCCCACCCATTACCCTATTTTTCCTTATTCAAAACATGTATTAACTTTGGGATTTGTTTGTTCAACTCTTTCTTGCCTGTCTACTCTAGAATGTGAGCTCCACAAGGACAACCTATATCCCTAGAGTTTAAAACAGTGTCTGGTAGTTAAATTTTTGCTGAATTACTGAATGAATAAATACAAGAATGAATGAATTAATTAATGAATGAATGTGTCTTCTTATTACTGCCTGAGGACTTTTTTTTACTGCTCGAGAAAATTAAACCCATCTTTTAGACCCAAGTCAAATACCACCTCTTTCATGAAGATATTCCTGAATTTCCTGTTATCTCCCCCTCCCCTAAATGCCCATCGGTCTTTGTTTACAATGAAAGGGTTGTACTCCATGATAACTAGGCTTCTAGGAGGTCCTGACATGCTAAAAATATAACTTCAGAAGTTTTTGCTGGCATCACTTCATTATGACCAGATTAATTTATTTTGATAATGTGGTAGGAACTTATTTCTCTAAAATTTTGCTTTGAATAAGCCTTATGCTGTGATTGTATTTTTGCAGGATAATGTAGATCAGAAACCACAAGACTAAATTCAGTATCCAAAATTTGACACCCTCAGACAATTACATCCCATAGTAGCTACTTGGTATGACTATATCCCTTAAATGGCCATATTTCTCAAAGATTAGTCATTGGGTATTTTCCTGTTTTATTTTAATTCCAATATAGTTAACATACAGTGTTATGTTAGTTTTAGGTGTACAATATACTGATAAAATAATTCCACACTTGGGTATGTTCATTTTAAATTTTGCAATGAAGTTGTACATTGAAAGACACACTATTGTTATTCGTAGTTTGTGTTAGTGCAATTTCTGCCCAGCTTTATAGTAAGTTAGTATTTCCTTGTCCTGATTTTTATTTTTCATAAGGGTTCAACTTCTCTCTTTTCATTTTGTATTCTCCTTTAAAGACTAGAATCAAAGATATAAGCCTGCGATTAGACAGGGAAAGAATGTACAATTATGGCATCTCAGACTTGGAAAGAATCTTAGATCAAGTGTAACCTTTCACACAATGAAGGAATCACTTCAACATTATACCTGAAAGATGGCTTATCCATCCTTTGCACACCTCTGGTGATGAACATCTATCTCTAAAAATAGTTTATCCCATCCACAGAGAACAGTTCCTTTTATTGAGCTGAAACTGGCCTTCTTTGTGACTTTCACCCATAAGTCCCAGCTCTATCTCCTGGAACCACACAGACCCCATTTTCTCCTTCCCTGTGACAGCTCTTCACGGGTATGAAGAAAGACAGCATGTCCTTGATCCTTCTCTTCTCCAGGCTGAACAGTTCCATCTCCTTCAACCACATTGTGGAACCTGGAATCTAGCTCCTTCCCCAGCCTACTCACTCCATCCCCCCCAGTTAGTCTGTTTCTTCTTTGAAGTGTGGATCCAGGAAAAAAGAGAATAGCACTATCATACCCCCTTTCCGACCATTTTGTCCTAAAGTTCTGAGGCAGATGTTGACTGACTGTTCATTTAATGTTTTGCTTTCCTCTTCATCACAAATTGAGACGACATTCATTAGCCTACTTTGCTGCTGTATCTGACCATTTAACCTAATTATAGCAAATAAGTGGAAGCAATATGTAGTACTTCTATTTCTAGCAAATAAGTATCTCCACTCTTTTCCTTCTTCTTCCAGCTGGTAATTGAGTTCCAGTAATATCTTGAAAGCCATACTTTAAGCATGCCAAAACCTCTATCAGTGTGAGTCCCTCAAGGACTGTGTAGAAATCAGTACCACTTTCTATCAACCACTTATTAAACTTTCCATTAGTGAAAAAATTCAACTTTATTAAGTGACTGAGATTTTAAGGATTATCATTCACAGACAAGCTGAAATAACTCCTCCCTTTACTCTTCCCACATGCCAGGATTTCTCATTTTATGATACGTAATTTTCAAGAACAAATTGAGAGCTTTACATAAATCTAACTTCAGTTCCATCTGACTCTATCCAGTCCATCATTGCAGCTTGTGAACATCTTCTGGGATCTTGACTTTATCTCCTAATTAATTTATTCATCACTCCCCATTCCAGTTTCCTGTCATTTGCAATTGTGATATGCTATTAGATTTCTCATCAAACCCATTAATAAAAATGTTGAATGAGTCTGGGCTAAGGTCCCACACTTGCAGCACATCATAGATAATTACACCAAGGTTGACCCAATTGACACTTTTTTTGGTTAGGAGGCTTCAGTCATTTACAAATCTCTTTAACTCTACTGTCAACTGCATTCTCATTTCTCAGCCATATTTATAGGGATATCCTTAGAAATTTTGTCAAACACAAAGCCAAAATTTAGATACGATCTAGTAAATTATTATATTAAACTTTCTGCCTGGTAATGCTAATAATAAGAAATAAAATCATTTAAGTCTAGCATGACATGCATAGAGGTTATACTAGCTTTTAATATGGATCACTTACCTTTCTAAGTTTTCAAAACTATCACATGTGTATACTTCAAAATTAGTTTGGTTGAATTAAAACATTGAACTGCTAGTCAAGAGACCTGGGTTCTAGTGTTGTCACCCATATCTATGTGACCTTGAACAAGCCATTTATTCTTTGCATTATCAAGTTGTGGAATACAGCGGATAGAATACGTAACTTTTTTTTTTTTTGGATTCAAGCAAACTTTTCTTTTTTTTCAATATATGAAATTTATTGTCAAATTGGTTTCCATACAACACCCAGTGCTCATCCCAAAAGGTGCCCTCCTCAATACCCATCACCCACCGACCCCTCCCTCCCACCCCCCATCAACCCTCAGTTTGTTCTCAGTTTTTAAGAGTCTCTTATGCTTTGGCTCTCTACCACTCTAACCTCTTTTTTTTTCCTTCCTCTCCCCAATGGGTTTCTGTTAAGTTTCTCAGGATCCACATAAGAGTGAAAACATGTGGTATCTGTCTTTCTCTGTATGGCTTATTTCACTTAGCATCACACTCTCCAGTTCCATCCACGTTGCTACAAAGGGCCATGTTTCGTTCTTTCTCATTGCCACTTACTACTCCATTGTGTATATAAACCACGCTTTCTTTACCCATTTGTCAGTTGATGGACATTTAGGCTCTTTCCATAATTTGGCTATTGTTGAGAATACTGCTATAAACATTGGGGTACAAGTTCCCCTATGCATCAGTACTCCTGTATCCCTTGGGTAAATTCCTAGCAGTGATATTGCTGGGTCATAGGGTAGGTGTATTTTTTAATTTTCTGAGGAACCTCCACACCGTTTTCCAGAGTGGCTGCACCAATTTGCATTCCCACCAACAGTGCAAGAGGGTTCCCCTTTCTCCACATCCTCTCCAGCATCTATAGTCTACTGACTGTTCATTTTGGCCACTCTGACTGGCGTGAGGTGATATCTGAGTGTGATTTTGATTTCTTTTTCCCTGATGAGGAGCGACGTTGAGCATCGTTTCATGTGCCTGTTGGCCATCCGGATGTCTTCTTTAGAGAAGTGTCTATTCATGTTTTCTGCCCATTTCTTCACTGGGTTATTTGTTTTTCGGGTGTGGAGTTTGGTGAGCTCTTTATAGATTTTGGATACTAGCCCTTTGTCCGATATGTCACTTGCAAATATCTTTTCCCATTCCATTGGTTGCCTTTTATTTTGGTGGTTGTTTCCTTTGCTGTGCAGAAGCTTTTTATCATCATAAGGTCCCAGTAATTCATTTTTGCTTTTAATTCCCTTGCCTTTGGGGATATGTCGAGTAAGAGATTGCTACGGCTGAGGTCAGAGAGGTCTTTTCCTGCTTTCTCCTCTAGGGTTTTGATGGTTTCCTGTCTCACATTCAGGTCCTTTATCCATTTTGAGTTTATTTTTGTGAATGGTGTCAGAAAGTGGTCTAGTTTCAACATTCTGCATGTTGCTGTCCAGTTCTCCCAGCACCATTTGTTAAAGAGACTGTCTTTTTTCCATTGGATGTTCTTTCCTGCTTTGTCAAAGATTGGCTGGCCATACGTTTGTGGGTCTAGTTCTGGGGTTTCTATTCTATTCCATTGGTCTATGTGTCTGTTTTTGTGCAAATACCATACTGTCTTGATGATTACAGCTTTGGAGTAGAGGCTAAAGTCTGGGATTGTGATGGTCCTGCTTTGGTCTTCTTCAAAATTACTTTGGCCATTTGGGGCCTTTTGTGGTTCCATATGAATTTGAGGATTGCTTGTTATAGTTTCGGGAAGAATGCTGGTGCAATTTTGATTGGGATTGCAATGAATGTGTAGATAGCTTTGGGGAGTATTGACATTTTAACAATATTTATTCTTCCAATCCATGAGCAGGGAATGTCTTTCCATTTCTTTATATCTTCTTCAATTACCTTCATAAGCTTTCTATAGTTTTCAGCATACAGATCTTTTAAATCTTTGCTCAGGTTTATTCCTAGGTATTTTATGCTTCTTGGTGCAATTGTGAGTGGGATCAGTTTCTTTATTTGTCTTTCTGTTGCTTCATTGTTAGGGTATAAGAGTGCCAATGACTTCTGTACATTGGTTTTGTATCCAGCAACTTTGCTGAATTCATGTATCACTTCTAGCAGACTTCTGATGGAGTCTATCGGATTTTCCATGTATAGTATCATGTCATCTGCAAAAAGTGAAAGCTTGACTTCATCTTTGCCAATTTTGATGCCTTTGATTTCCTTTTGTTGTCTGATTGCTGATGCTAGCACTTCCAACACTATGTTAAACACCAGCGGTGAGAGTGGGCATCCCTGTCGTGTTCCTGATCTCAGGGAAAAAGCTCTCAGTTTTTCCCCATTGAGGATGATGTTGGCTGTGGGCTTTTCATAAATGGCTTTTATGATCTTTAAGTATGTTCGTTCTATCCCGACTTTCTCAAGCGTTTTTATTAAGAAAGAGTGCTGAATTTTGTCAAAGGCCTTTTCTGCATCGATTGACAGGATCATATGGTTCTTATCTTTTCTTTTATTAATGTGATGTATCACGTTGACTGATTTGCGAATGTTGAACCAGCCCTGCATCCCAGGAATGAATCCCACTTGATCATGGTGAATAATTATTTTTATATGCTGTTGAATTCGATTTGATAGTATCTTATTGAGAATTTTTGCATGCATATTCATCAGGGATATTGGCCTGTAGTTCTCTTTTTTTACTGGATCTCTGTCTGGTTTAGGAATCAAAGTAATACTGGCTTCATAGAATGAGTCTGGAAGTTTTCCTTCCTTTTCTTTTTCTTGGAATAGCTTGAGAAGGATAGGTATTATCTCTGCTTTAAACGTCTGGTAGAACTCCCCTGGGAAGCCATCTGGTCCTGGATTCTTATTTGTAGGGAGATTTTTGATAACCGATTCAATTTCTTCGCTGGTTATGGGTCTGTTCAAGCTTTCTATTTCCTCCTGATTGAGTTTGTGAAGAGTGTGGGTGTTTAGGAATTTGTCCATTTCTTCCAGGTTGTCCAATTTGTTGGCATATAGTTTTTCATAGTATTCCCTGATAATTGCTTGTATCTCTGAGGGATTGGTTGTAATAATTCCATTTTCATTCATGATTTTATCTATTTGGGTCCTCTCCCTTTTCTTTTTGAGAAGCCTGGCTAGAGGTTTGTCAATTTTGTTTATTTTTTCAAAAAACCCACTCATGGTTTCGTTGATCTGCTCTACAGTTTTTTTAGATTCTATATTGTTTATTTCTGCTCTGATCTTTATTATTTCTCTTCTTCTGCTGGGTTTAGGCTGCCTTTGCTGTTCTGCTTCTATTTCCTTTAGGTGTGCTGTTAGATTTTGTATTTGGGATTTTTCTTGTTTCTTGAGATAGGCCTGGATTGCAATGTATTTTCCTCTCAGGACTGGCTTTGCTGCATCCCAAAGCATTTGGATTGTTGTAATTTCATTTTCATTTGTTTCATATATTTTTTAATTTCTTCTCTAATTGCCTGGTTGACCCACTCATCCTTTAGTAGGGTGTTCTTTAACCTCCATGTTTTTGGAGGTTTTCCAGACTTTTTCCTGTGGTTGATTTCAAGCTTCATAGCATTGTGGTCTGAAAGTATGCATGGTATAATTTCAATTCTTGTATACTTATGAAGGGCTGTTTTTTGACCCAGTATATGATCTATCTTGGAGAATGTTACATGTGCACTCGAGAAAAAAGTATATTCTTTGGTTTGGGATGCAGAGTTCTAAATATATCTGTCAAATCCATCTGATCCAATGTATCATTCAGGGCCCTTGTTTCTTTATTGACTGTGTGTCTAGATGATCTATCCATTTTTGTAAGTGGAGTGTTAAAGTCCCCTGCAATTACCACATTCTTATCAATAAGGTTGCTTATGTTTATGAGTAATTGTTTTATATATTTGGGGGCTCTGGTACTCGGCGCATAGACATTTATAACTTTTAGCTCTTCCTGATGGATAGACCCTGTAATTATTATATAATGCCCTTTTCATCTCTTGTTACAGCCTTTAATTTAAAGTCTAGTTTGTCTGATATAAGTATGGCTACTCCAGCTTTCTTTTGGCTTCCAGTAGCATGCTAAATAGTTCTCCATCCCCTCACTCTCAATCTGAAGGTGTCCTCAGGTCTAAAATTAGTCTCTTGTAGACAGCAAATAGATGGGTCTTGTTTTTTTTTTATCCATTCTGATACCCTATGTCTTTTGGCGCATTTAATCCATTTACATTCAGTGTTATAGAAAGATACGGATTTAGAGTCATTGTGATGTCTGTATGTTTTATGCTTGTAGTGATGTCTCTGGTACTTTGTCTCACAGGATCCCCCTTAGGATCTCTTGTAGGGCTGGTTTAGTGGTGACAAATTCCTTCAGTTGTTGTTTGTTTGGGAAGACCTTTATCTCTCCTTCTATTCTAAATGACAGACTTGCTGGATAAAAGATTCTCGGCTGCATATTTTTTTCTGTTCATCACATTGAAGATCTCCTGCCAATTCTTTCTGGCCTGCCAAGTTTCAAAAGAGAGATCAGTCACGAGTCTTATAGGCCTCCCTTTATATATTAGGGCACATTTATCCCTTGCTGCTTTCAGAATATTCTCTTTATCCTTGTATTTTGCCCGTTTCACTATATGTCATGCAGAAGATCGATTCAAGTTACGTCTGAAGGGAGTTCTCTGTGCCTCTTGGATTTCAATGCCTTTTTCCTTCCCCAGTTCAGGGAAGTTCTCAGCTATAATTTCTTCAAGTACCCCTTCAGCACCTTTCCCTCTCTCTTCCCCCTCTGGGTTACCAATTATGTGTATATTATTTCTTTTTAGTGTATCACTTAGTTCTCTAATTTTCCCCTCATTCACCTGGATTTTTTTTATTTCTCTTTTTCTCAGCTTCCTGTTTTTCCATAATTTTATCTTCTAGTTCACCTATTCCCTCCTCTGCCTCTTCAATCTGAGCCGCGGTCATTTCCACTTTATTTTGCATCTCGTTTAAAGCGTTTTTGAGCTACTCCTGACTGTTTCTTAGTCCCTTGATCTCTGTAGCAACAGATTCTCTGCTGTCCTGTATACTGTTTTCACGCCCAGCGATTAATTTTATGACTAGTATTCTAAATTCACTTTCTGTTATATTATTTAAATCCTTTTTGATCAGTTCATTAGCTGTTGTTATTTCCTGGAGATTCTTTTGAGGGGAATTCTTCCGTTTCATCATTTTGGATAGTCCCTGGAGTGGTGCAGACCTGCAGGGCACTTCCCCTGTGCTGTGGTGTATAACTGGAGTTGGCGGGCGGGACCGCAGTCAGACCTGATGTTTGCCCCCAGCCCACCACTGGGGAAGCAGTCAGACTGGTGTGTGCCTTCTGTTCCCCTCTCCTAGGGTCAGGATTCACTGTGGGGTGTTGTGGCTGTCTGGTCTACTTGCACACTGCCAGGCTTGTGGTGCTTGGGATCTGGTGTATTAGGTGTCAGGGTAGGCAAGGTGCATGTGGGCAGGAGGGGCAGGCTTAGCTGGCTTTTCCTTTGGTGATCCACTTCAGGAGGGGCCCTGTGGCAGCGGGAGGGAGTCAGACCTGCTGCAGGAGGGGTGGCTCCCAGAAGCACAGCGTTGGGTGTTTATGCAGAGTGAGCAAGTTCCCTGGCAGGAACTGGTTCCCTTTGGGATTTTGGCTGGGGGATGGGCGAGGGAGATGGCGCTGGCCAGCGCCTTTGTTCCCCGCCAAACAGCTCTGTCGCCCGGGGCTCAGTAAGTCTCCCTCCCTTTGTCCTCCAGCCTTCCCTCTTTCTGAGCAGAGCTGTTTACTTATGACCTCCCAGATGCTAAGTCGTGCTTGCTGTGGGAACACACTCCGTCCGGCCCCTCCGCTTTTGCAAGCCAGACTCAGGGGCTCTGCTTGGCCTGTGGCTGCCCCTCTGCCCCGGCTCCCTCCCGCCAGTCTGGGGTGCGCGCACCGCCTAGCAGCCCTTTCTACCCTCTTCCGTGGGCCTCTGGTCTGCGCTTGGCTCTGGAGACTCCGTTCTGCTAATCCTCTGGCGGTTTTCTGGGTTATTTAGGCAGGTGTAGGTGGAATCTAAGTGATCAGCAGGATGTGCAGTGAGTCCAGCCTCCTCCTATGCCGCCATCTTCCGAACTCCTCCCTAGAACACGTAACTTCTAAGGTCTTTTCTATTTTGGGTATGCTTTGAATCAATCAACTTAGTGTATGTAGTTCTAAATTTGGCTTACTAAAATTTTATCTGTCAATGATGTTTTCATATCATAAAACCTTTGCTATCAGAGCTCTTTCTTTCATGCAGGGTCTAAGACAGGTATCCATAAGCTTAGATGAAAAATTACATTTTATTTGCACTAGCTAGTGCAAATTAGTGCAAACTAGTAAAATTTAGTTTTCCCTTCAATTGTAGATGCAAGAAAAACTAGTAAAAACTAGTAAAATTTAGTTTTCCCTTCAATTATAGATGCAAGAAAAAACTACAGTGATTTTCACAGTATGTAGGTCTTTTAGCCAGTAGAAATCACAAAATAATCATATTACATTGCAGATATTTTGGAATACGTTTATGTCCATTATTTGAAATTATGGTAGTTATTAAACTTCAATTACATCATGTTATTTAATGTTAGTAATAAAGAAGCACATGTATTTCAATGTCACATATTTTGTTTTTTGCATGAGTTGATAACTGTATTTCAATACAATTTGTTTCCATTGCAATCTTCTATATTTTAAGCATTTTAAATATTATTCTAATAAGGGCAAATAGGCTTCAGCAGACTTCTAAAAGTGTCAATGGCATAAAATAACTAAGAAAATTATTTACCAGTTTAATAATCAAACCATGGTGAAGAGAACAAAACAAATGCTAAAGGGGAATGATAGAAAAGAAAACAAAATAAACTCCTGTTAAAATTGCAGTTAGTTCAATTTCCAAACTTCTCCCTTCACTACCAGTAGCTAACTTTCTTCATGATGCTCACAGATGTTTTCACTCATAACAGGGTTGGGTGACACTAGATGCCTATGAAAGAAAAGGGGAAAAGAAAAAAAAATATTGAACACTTACTATGTGCCAAGGACCTTCACAGACACTGTGTCAATTAATCCTCTCAATACCTCTAAGAGTAAGTGTGACTTTCTCCATTTTACAGTTGAAGAAACTGAGGCTGAGAAATATTACAGATTCTCCACAATATCACACAGCAACTAAGTGCCTTGGCTGAGATTAGAAGTTGGTATCCCTTTTTTCATGTATTCAATCTGTTTTACATCCCTAAAAATAATTACTTGACCATGTTCAAAGTATGTTAAAATTAATTCTCTTACTGAAAATTTTTAATACCTCTAAAAGTTCAACATTGTTGTCCCTATTTTATACATGCAGAAACTGGGAGAAGACTTGCCATGTGCTTGGTAGAATAAAAACTGTAATCATGATTTAAGGCAGCTTCACCAGTCACCACCATCACATATGCATCATATATGTATTGTAGCCAGCAGAAGGTACCATCTAGAAACCACTTAATGTCATTCCTGTTCATATCCATTTGCCAAATATTACTCACATAGCCACACCTACATCAAAGAAAGGTTGGAAAATCTAGAATTTATCTGAGTGACTATGTACCCACTAAAATTTCTACTACTATATAGTCAGAGAAGATATTAGGGGGTAATTAGTAGTCTCTCCCCACAAGCGGGTAACATCAGCATATTTTACAGATGTGGAAACTTAAGCTCAGAGGATTGAAGCAACTTGCCCAAGGTCTCTTAGCTAGGAAGTGGCAAAGCTTGGATTCCAACTCTAGTCTGACTGACTGGCTCTGAAGTTGCTGTATTTTATCACCACTTCTCCATACAAACTGAAGGTTAGGATTCAGAAGAAATGGCTGAACTACCAGGTAATAGTTATAAGAAAGGTTTATACTGAATAGGCTGAAATATTGGTCTGGGCCTGGGCTTGAGCCTGAACCTGGATTCCCTTTATTTGTGAAGGGGTATAGTTATAAGCCTGAAGAAGAGAAGACTAAAGTGGACTGTGTCTGTGTCTTCAGACCTCTGAAAAACTTTCACAGAGCAGAGCAGCAAACAATTCCTATGTAGCCCTAGGAGATAGAGCTGAGACCAGGAGGTGGAAGTCATACGGAAAAAATTTCAGCCCAACCCACGAAAGAAGTTCTGAAGAGTCATTTCTTCTGATATGGTAGAAGTGGCCTCAAGAAGAAGTGATAAGGGAACCAATGCTGTTGGCTCACCTGGAGGTAGTTCAGTAGACAGGATTCAAGCCTCAGGTGTGGGTAGGTTCTTTCCAACCTCGAAACCTTGTAAACAACAAGCACCCCATTTTGTTGTATGTGTATTATTTGGGATGCTCACTTCACTCTCTTGTCACAGTTCCATCTAAACGTTGTGTTCAAACTGAGGCCAGGCCTAGGTAGATGTGAGAGTGGAGTGTGTCTGTGAGTACTGAGTGTGTATGCATACATTTAAAAGTTTCATAGAAAAAACTTTTAAAATGTCTGCGGTTTCTTGAGCAATTAGTGCAAAAATGCCCTGTGAAGCCCTTTTTCTGAAACCTAAAATGATTATATTTTGGTTTCTCTCTGTCTCTCTCTCTCTCTTTCCTTTTGCTCATTTGTTTTGTTTCTTAATTCCACATACGGGTGAAACTATATATTTATCTTTCTCTTACAGACTTATATCACTTAGCATAATACTGCTCTCTAGCTCCATCCATGTTGTTACAAATGGCAAGATTTCATATTTTTATGGATGAGTAATATTCCATTGCATATATATACCACATCTTATTTATCCACACCTGGGAGTGCATATGTGAATCTAAGTATCAGAGGCACTATATACAGGTTATCTCCTGTAATTTATGCAACAATCCAGCATGAGAATTTTAATTTCTGAGGTTCACTTTTCTCATCTATGAAGTAAGGACAGTAATCCCCAACTTGCAAGACTATCATGAAGATCAGGTAAGATAATGGAAGTGAAGGGCCTAACACAGTTCTAGGCACAAAATAGTCACTCCAGAATGGTAGTATTCTCCCTTTACCCATCCAGATTCACGCTCTACTTTTCTTCATACACTTCTATTGTCTGTAAAGTTGACACATATGAAATAAGTCAAGTGAGCTCCCTTTGACTTTTGGTTTCCTTTAGGGTTCATTAATAGAAGAAAATAGAAGGGTGGGAGAAGAAAGATATCAAGACCTTTATTCCTTCAGGTTCCTCTTTGCCAAACTGCATGTTGGCAGTGACTACGTTCCTCTAAGAAGGCCAAAGCTCTGGTAGGACTGTCTTTTTCTATTCTCTCTCTCTCTCTTTCTCTCTCTCTCTCTCTCTCTCTCTCTCTTTCTCTCTCTGTTTCTGTCTCTTTCTGCCTTTCTGTATCTCTGTCTCTAGTTCCATATCTGTAGGTGTGTGTGTGTGTGTATCTGCATGTCTATGTATGTCTTTTTTTATAGTAACTGTTCTACCTCTTCCCTTAGGAGTAATAAATCAGCCAGCTATTCTAGCACCAGGGTATTTCAACATTCCTTGTTGTTTCTCTTTACCCTGCCTACAGTTTTGGAAATGTATCTTCCATTTAACTATCCTCACTTATCCAGTTTGAGTGAGCCATCTGTGTCCTGCATCCCCCATATTATAAATAAAAGCTGAAGCTCAGAAAGGTGATGTAATTGGCTCAAGCCCACACAGCACTGAGTTTTGCCCTTGTGGCACAAAAAGCCTCAACTTGGCAAATCAAAAGCCAGCGTTTCTTGCAGGAGAACTGATGGCTTTAGGTCTTGTAACTGCTATACCTCTTTATTTAGCTCACAAAAAAACTGGGTGTTAGCACAAAGGGAGGCAGTTGCCTGGGAATTCCAAAGGGCTTATAAAGGTACCATTTGCCTTTGTTGAAGCTGTCATCTATAAGGAGACTTAATGAAATAGAAAATAGAACTTAGAATTGCTTTAAGATTCAATCCAGGGAAAACAAGGATTAGAGGGACTTGGTAACAGTCTTCCAACATAATGGGGTTATTATATGACAACACCAAGTTTATCGCTCCATTGATTCTTTTTTTTTTTTATTAAGACTTCTTTTATTTTTTTTAATTCACATCCAAGTAAGTTAGCATATAGTGCAACAATGATTTCAGGAGTAGATTCCTTAATGCCCCTTACTCATTCAGCCCATTCCCCCTCCCACAATCCCTCCAGCAACTCTCTGTTTGTTCTCTATATTTAAGAGCCTTTTACGTTTTGTCCACCTCCCTGTTTTTATATTATTTTTTTTGCTTCCTTTATGTTCATCTGTTTTGTATCTTAAATTACTCATATGTGTGAAGTCATGATATTTGTGTTTCTCTGACTAATTTTGCTTAGCATAATACCCTCTAGTTCCATCTGCATAGTTGCAAATGGCAAAATTTCATTCATTTTGATTGTGGAGTAATACTCCTATATATATATATATATATATATATATATATATATATATATATCACTTCTTCTTTATCCATTCATCTGTCGATGGACATTTGGCCTCTTTCAATGCTTTGGCTACTGTCGATAACACCACTATAAACACTGGGGTGCATGTTCCCCTTCAAAACAGCACACCTGTATCACTTGGATAAATACCTAGTAGTGCAATTGCAGGGTTGTAGAGTAGTCCTCTTTTTCACTTTTTGAGGAACCTCCATAATGTTTTCCACAGTGACTGCAGCAGTTTGAATTCCCACCAGCAGTGCCAAAGAGATCCTCTTTCTCTGCATCCTCACCAAGAGCTGTCATTGACTGAGTTGTTAATTTTAGCCATTGTGACAGGTGTAAGGTGGTACCTTACTGTGGTTTTGATTTGTATTTCCCTGAGGATGAGTGATGTTGAGCATTTTTTCATGTGTCTGTCAGCCATCTGGATCTCTTCTTTGGAGAAGTGTCTATTCATGTCTTTTGCTCATTTCTTCACTCGATTATTTGTTTTTTGGGTGTTGAGTTTTATAAGCTCTTTATACATTTTGGATACTAACTCTTTATTTGATATTTCTTTTGAAAATATCGTCTCCCATTCCATCAGTTGCCTTTTAGCTTTGCTTATTGTTTCCTTCGCTGTGCAGAAGTTTTTATTTTGAGGAGGTCCCAATAGTTCATTTTTGTTTTTGTTTCCCTTGCCTCTGGAGATGTGTTGAGTAAGAAGTTGCTGTGGCTTGGATCAAACAGGTTTTTGCCTGCTTTCTCCTCGAGTATTTTGATGGCTTCCTGTCTTACATTTATGTCTTTCATCCATTTTGAGTTTATTTTTGTGTATGGTGTAAGAACGTGGTCCAGGTTCATTTTTCTGCATGTCGCTGTCCAGTTTTCCCAGAATCATTTGCTCAAGAGACTGACTTTATTCCATTGGATATTCTTTCCTGCTTTGTCAAAGATTAGTTGGGCATACGTTTGTGGGTCCATTTCTGGATTCTCTATTCTGTTTCATTGATGTGTCTGTTTTTGTGCTAGTACCATACTGGATTGATGATTATAGCTTTGTAATACATCTTGATTGTGATGCCTCCAGCATTGGTTTTCTTTTTCAAGATTGGTTTGGCTATCTGGGGCCTTTCCTGGTTCCATAAAAATTTTAGGATTGTTTCTTGTGGCTCTGTGAAGAATGCTGGTGTTATTTTGATAGAGATTGCATTGATTATGGAGACTGCTTTGTGTAGTATTGACATTTTAACAATATTTGTTCTTCCTATCCAGGAGCATGGATTTTTTTTTGCATTTTTTTTGTGTCTTCTTCAATTTCTTTCTTAAGCTTTCCATAGTTTTCAGTGTATAGATTTTTCACCTCTTTGGTTAGGTTTATTCCTAGGTATTTCATGGTTTTGGGTGCAATTGTAAATGGGTGTAAATTGTAAATTCATTGATTTCACTTTCTGTTGCATCATTATTGTTGTATAGGAATGGAACCTATTTCTGTGCATTGATTTTATACCCTGCAACCTTGCTGAATTCATGGATTAGTTCTTACAGGTTTTTTTTGAGGGATCTTTTGGGATTTCTGTGTAGAATATCATGTCATCTGTGAAGAGTGAAACTTTGACTTCCTCCTGGCTGATCTGGATGCCTTTTATTACTTTGTGTTGTCTTATTGCTGAGGCTAAGACTTCCAATACTATGTTGAATAACAGTGGCAACAGTGGACATCCAGGTGGTGTTCCTGACCTTAGGGGGAAAGTTCTCATTTTTTCCCCATTGAGAATGATATTAGTGATGGGTCTTCCATATATAGTTTTTATGATCTTGAAGATACCTTTATCCCTACTTTCTGGAGGGTTTTGTTAAGAAAGGATGCTGTATTTTGTCATGTTTTCTCTGCAGCTATTGAGAGGATCATGTGGTTCTTCTTTCTTTTATTGATGTGATGTGTCACATTATTTTGTGAATATTGAACCAGCCCTGCATCCCAGGTATAAATCTCACTTGGTCGTGGTGAACGATTCTTTGAATGTATTGTTGGATCCAGTTGGCTAGTATCTTGTGGAGGATTTTTGCTTCCATATTCATCAGGGAAATTTGTTTATATTTTTCCTTTTAGTGGGGTCTTTGTCTGGTTTTGGAATCAAGATAATGCTGGATTCATAGAAAGAGTTTGGAAGTTTTCCTTCCCTTTCTATTTTTTTGAACACCTTCAAAAGAATAGGTGTAAAATCTTCTTTAAATGTTTGGTAGAATTCCCCTGGAAAGCCATCTGGCTCTGGGCTCTTGTTTTGGGGGATATTTTTTATTACTAATTAGATTTATTTACTGGCTATGTATCTGTTTAAATTTTCTATTTCTTCCTTTTTCAATTTGGTAGTTTATATTTTTGTAGGAATTTGTCCATTTCTTCCAGATTGCCCATTTTATTTGTTGTATATCTGCTAATAATATAATCTTATTATTTTTTGTATCTCTGCTGTGTTGTTTATGATCTCTTCTCTTTCATTCTTGTTTTTTTTTTTGTTTTATTTCTTTGGGTCATATCCTTTTTCTTTGTGATCAAACTGGCTAGGGGGTTATCAATTTTGTTAATTCTTTCAAAGAACCAGCTTCTGGTTTCATTGATCTGTTCTACTGGTTGTTTGTTTGTTTGTTTGTTTTTGGTTTTGGTTTCGATAGCATTGATTTCTGCTATAATCTTTATTATTTGCTTCCTTCTGCTGGTTTTGGGTATTACTTGCTGTTCTTTTCTAGCCCTTTAAGGTTTAAGGTTAGGTTGTGTATCTGAGATCTTTCTTCCTTATTTAGGAAGGCCTGGATTGCTATATTCTTCCCTCTGTAACTGCCTTTGCTGCATTCCAGAGGTTTTAGGCTGTGTTGTTATTATTTTCATTGACTTCCATGTACTTTTTAATTTCCTCTTTAACTTCCTGTTTAGCCCATTCATTCTTTAGTAGAATGTTCTTTAATCTCCAAGTGTTTGTTATCTTTTCAAATTTTTTTCTTGTAGTTGATTTCAAGTTTCATAGCTCTGTGGTCTGAAAATATGCATAGTATGATCTTAATCTTTTTACACTTGTTGAGGGATAATTTGTGTCCCAGTATATGATCTATCCTGGAGAATGTTCCATGTGTACTGGAGAAGAACATGTATTCTGCTGCTTTAGGATGAAATGTTCTGAATATATCTGTTAAGTCCATTCGGTCCAGTGTGCCATTCAAAGCTATTGTTTCCTTGTTGATTTTCTGTTTAGATGATCTGTCCATTGCTGTAAGTAGGGTGTTGAAGTGCCCTATTATTGTGGTATTATTATCAATGAGTTTCTTTATGTTTGGGATTGATTTATATATTTGGGTGCTCTCACATTTGGAGCATAAACGTTTACAATTGTTAGATCTTCTTTGTGGGTAGACCCTTAATGTTGATATAATGCTCTTCTTCATCCCTTTTGACAGTCTTTATTTTAAAATCTAGATTTTCTGATATAAGTATGGCAACTCTGGCTTTCTTTTGGAGACTATTAGCATGATAGATGGTTCTCCATCCCCTTATTTTCGATATGAAGGTGACTTTAGGTCTAAAATAGGTGTCTTGTAAACAACGTATAGACGGAACTTGTTTTCTTATCCATTCGGTTACCCTATGTCTTTTGATTGGAAGATTTAGTCAGTTGACATTTAGAGTGATTACTGAAAGATATGAATTTATTTCTATTAAGTTGCCTGTAGAATTGGAGTTCCGGTAGTGTTCTCTGGTCTTTTCTAGTTTTTGTTGCTTTTGGTCTTCTTCTTCTTCTTTTTTTTCTTTTCGTCTTTTCTTCCCCAGAGAGTCACACTTAAATTTATTTCAGGGCTGGTTTGGTGGTCATGAACTCCTTTAACTTTTGGTTGTCTGGGAAACTTTTTATTTCTCCTTCTATTTTGAATGGCAGCCTTGATGGATAAAGAATTCTTGGCTTCATATTTTTCCAATTCAGCACATTGAATATATCCTGACACTCCTTTCTGGCCTGCCAAATTTCAGTGGATAGTTCTGCTGTGAACCTGATCTGCCTTCCCTTGTAGGTAAGGACTCTTTTTCCCTTGTTGCCTTCATGATTCTTTACTTTCCTGAGTATTTTGTGAATTTGATATGCCTTGTTGATGGTTGGTTTTTGTTGAATCTAATGGAAGTTCTTTGTCCTTCCTGGATTTTGATGTCTGTGTCATTCCCCAGGTTAGGAAAGTTTTCCACTATTATTTGCTCACATAAACCATGTACCCCTTTTTCTCTCTCTTCATCTTCTGGGATCCCTGTGATTCTGATATTATTAGTTTTTAATGAGTCACTGAGTTTTCTAATTCTTATATCATGCTCTTTTGCCTTTTTTCTGCTTCATTATTCTCCATAAGTTTGTCCTCTATATCACTGACTCACTGCTCTGCTTCATCCACCCTTGCTGCAATGGTATCCATTTGAAATTGCAGCTCAGTTATAGCATTTTTTATTTCATCCTGACTAGCTTTTACTTTTTTTAATCTCTGCAAAAAGGAATTCTAATCTATTTTAGACCCCAGCTAGTATTTTTATTATTGTGACTCTAAATTATGATTCAGACATCTTACTTGTATCTGTCTTGGTTAAATCCCTGGCTATCATTTCTTCTTGTTCTTTCTTTTGTGGTGAATTCCTTCATTTAATAATTTTGAAGGAAGAAAAGGAATTAATAATGTAAATATATATATATATAAATTAAACAATTAAAAAACAAAAAAAATCAAATAAAGGATGCTAGATCTTAGCTGTTTTTTGCTCTGGTTGTTGAAATAAACTTGCTACATTAGGGAAAAAAGGGAATCATAGGAAAAAAAAAGGATAAAAGAAAACCTTTAAAATTTGAAAAAATGAATACAATAAAATAGAATAAAATGAAATGATGGAAGTAAAATAGAACATAAAATCTTTACAAAAAGGAAAATATATAATGGAAAAAATTTTTAAAAATCTTTTTAATAAAAATGAAAAATAAAAATAAAATTTTTCTCTTCCTGTATTCAAGAATAAGAAAAGAAAAAGAAAATAATTGAATAGATGGCCCAGTGAAAAGAATCAAATATGATTGAAATTACATCTGGTTTCCCCTAGAAGTCAAACTATGAAGCACTTTATATTCTGTAAACTAAGCAGGTGGAGACACTTGTGTTCCTCAAAAGCGCAGTTGGCACAGTTGGGCGGGGCTTAGTATAATGACTCCGTTCTCCACTAGGAGGCACTGCTTAGCTTACTGGAGTGGATTGTTGTGGCCCATGTACGTGTGTATTGACACGTGGGAGAGGGATGAAAATGGTGTCACCCTGGTTCCCAGTCTCTAGTATCATAACTCTGTGCTCTCCCCCTACCGGCAATCAAGCAAGAACTCCTCCTTTGTCTCTGGCTTCCATCCACTCCCTGCTTCTACACTGCCTGTGATTAAGCCATCAGTCTCTCAGGCGGCACCTCTCTCCTGACTTTTACCTCAGATGGGGCTGTGTTTCCCAACCCCTCACATCTGAGGGACTGTGGCTTTGACTCATTCTGACCGTCTATGGGAGGGTCTCCCTGAGCAATGGCCAGGTGTCAGCCTACCCCCAGGAATGTTCATAAGACCGTGCTTCTGCTGATGCCCTGAAACTGCAACTGGGTGCCAGCCTGACCCAGAAAAAGTTCATGTGATCGTTTAGCAACAGCGTTTCAGGGATTATGGCAAATCACAATACACATCTGGTGCCAGGCTTCACCCTTAACTTCCTCGCTCCAACACCAGTGAATGTGGCCATTCTCTGGGGCCTGCTGAGACCTTTGCCTGTGGGGAGGCTGCACCACCTCTACCAAATGTACCCCCAGCAGGGGAACTGCCTCTCCCCACGTGGCCCAAGGGCCCCCTCATACCTCACTCTCCACTCCTGGTGATTCACCCTTCTCACCAGAGCGCTTCCAGGTATAGAGCTGTGGAATTTCAGACTCTGTACTCCTCCTGTTTACAGAGTCTTAATGGAATTTAAACTCTCTCCTTTCTCCTTTCTCCCATTTTTGTTCAGTCCCTGTGGCTGTTTCTACTCTTCCTTTTTCTCTCCAGCTGCTTTCAGTGGAGGGGGTGCTTTTCCCATACTGTCCCCCATCTCTGTCCTCTCTCCATAAGCAAACATAGCTTCCTGCCTTCTGCAACTTCCTTCTCCCCCAGTTCACTTCTCCTTGCTGAGTACCTGCTGAGTTCTGTGGTTAAGGCTATGCAGATTGTTGTGTTAATCCTCAAATCAGTTTTCTAGTTGTGCAAGATGGTTTAGTGCTGATCTGGTTGCATTTCAGGGATGAGAGATACAAAAAACTACTTCAATGCTCTTCTGCCATCTTGGTCCCTCTCCTCTCCGTTGATTGTTAATAAAAAGGGAAGTTTACACACTTCAATATAAGGCAAAGCATATTAAATTTTTCTATAAACAGAACTTTGTTTCTCAGTGTCACTTGTTAATAGTAATGCTATAATTATAATAACTTTCATTTACTAAGTGTTTAATAAGTCCTTGATAATGTGGCATAGGGCTTTGCTTACATTCTTTTATTTAATCCTAATGAAGACTTTTCAAGAAAATCATCATGATCCCCATTTGAAGAGAGAGGATGCTGGGCCTCAAAGAGATTAACTTGCCTGAGGCCACATCTTTGGCAAGTGGTATGAGATTGAAAACCAGTACTACGTAACACCAAAACCCATTTATGAAGTCATTCCATTAGTGTCAGGCAACAGAAAAAATCATGGATAAGGGATTGTTTAACTGATTTAAGCACTTGTATCACTGAAGCCACAGTGGTGAGCTTGTCACTCATCAGGACCTTTTATTCAGCACTTCCTCCACCTGCACCCCAGGACTGAAGATTTCTAGCAGTCCCTCCAGCCTGTGGAGGTGCTGGCCATAAGATGGACTAAGAGTGTAGGGTTAAGTCACTATGAACAGCCCTCCTACTGGAAACCCCATGTGTGCCATGCTGGTAATAATAAGAAGGGTTCTAGAGTTCACCAACAAGTAAACCTTATCTTGGGTCTCCAAGTCAGCTTTGTCTCTCCCATATCCAAGCTACTCTGTCATCTATTTAAATATCATAGTGTTAGGGAGACTACAATTGGAGAGGGCCTTGAACTTTGTCTAGCAAACCTTGGATTGGTATCCTTTTTTGGCCACTTATTTGTGTATATGTTCCTTCTTTAGCCTTCAAAGAGGAAATTGGACTCAAGAACCCCTGATATACTTTACTGCTCTGACATTCTTTGATTCTTTAATATTGCCATCTGGCCACCCTGTTTACTAAATGAGAATTGTTTGCCATAGAAACAGCAGTAAGACCCATTTACACCTATACTTTAGACTTATACCTCTATCTCCATCTACCTATATATTTATCTATCTATCTATGATTTATCATCTATCTATCTATCAATCATCTATTATCTATCTATCTATCTATCTATCTATCTATCATCTATCTATGCCTAGCCTATATCTACCAGAATATCTATTGAATACTGTTTCTGCAACTTTTAAGCTGTGTGATTAGCAAGTGTTACCTTACTTCCATTGCTATGCTTCCATTCCTTACCACATTAGGATAAAGAGGAAGGTATTATTAAGGCAAAGCAAACCTGTATAAAGCTCCCAGCACAAAGCTCAATACTTGGTAGTTTCTTTTCTTAGAGTAATTTGGGAAGGATTGAGAAGAGAGAAATTATCAGGGAAAACAAATTCCATGCACAGTACACCAGTGATAGCACTCAGTTCCTTACCACACAATCTACCTGGGAATCCACATTGCATACCCTCCAATATGTAGCAATGCAAAACATAACAGAATGTTATATTATTTTACTCTCACTTAAAAAATTCCTATTGTTCATGTCAATATCAAACAAAAACTGAAAATAAATAAACTATTCAACCAGATACTATGTTAGGTATTATCATCTACACTATCTTATTTAATCCCTACAACAATACTGTGAGATCACTACAGATAAGGTTAACCATTTTATAGATGTTGAAACTGAGGTACAGATCCTTGGTCAATGATTCACCAGTTAACACTGGAGATGACAGAACTGACAGAACTGAAAACTGAACTCAGGTCTATCTGATTTCGAAACTCCAACTCATTTTTCAATAAGATGTTGTTAGGTATTTTGTTTGTTTTTGGTTTTGTTTTCATTTTTGTTTTGTTAAGGATTTAAAGTAAAACTTAAAGGACATCCTTGCATTTACTACAAACACAAATGTAGTTAAATTTATATAGTAAGTTCCTTGGAAATTATCTCAATCTAATTTTTTAATCTTATTCATTTTTATTTTAATTCCAGTATAGTTAATGTACAGTGTTATATTAGTTTCAGGTGTGCAACATAGTGAGTCAACACTTCTATATTTTTCTCAGTGCTCATCATGATAAGGGCACTCTTTAATCCCATCACTTATTTCACCCATCTCCCTACCCACCATCTTTCTAGTAAGCATCAATTTTTTCTCTATGGTGAAGAGTCTGTTTTTGTTTGACCCTTTTTTCCCTTTGTTTTGTTCCTTAAATTCCACATACAAGTGAAATCATATGGTATTTGTCTTTCTCTTAATAACTTCTTTTACTCAGCATTATACTCTCTAGCTCCATCCATGTTGTTGCAAATGGAAAGATTTTCTTTTTCATGGTTGAATAATATCGCATTCTTGTCCATTTGTTTATCAATGAGCACTTTGCTTCCATATTTTGGCTGTTGTAAATAATGTTTCAATAATCATAAAGGAAAGATGCATGTATCCCTTTGAAATATTTTTTTTTGTATTCTGGGGGTAAATTCTCAATAGTGAAATTACTGGATTGTAGCATAGTTCTATTTTTCAGTTTTTCAGTTTTAATTTTTCAGTTTTTTAAAAATTTTCTATACCATATATTTCTGATCTAATATTATTTCCTTCCTTTTGCTGGTTTGGGGTTTTGTTTGTTGTTTTTTCCAAGCACTTTTAGGTGTGAAGACCTGGAATGCAGTATTAGTTCTGTCACATTAAGCCTGAAATTCCTCATTTGTGAGATAGAAGTAATACCTGCTTTTCTCATATCATGGAGTGTATGAGTCAAATTTGAATTATGCAAAATTTGCCTGTAAGCTTCAAGAGCACTAAAATAACTGTTAGTCTGCCCTTGATTATTTAAGCAGGGATTCATTGGTTTGTAGGTTAAATATGGTAAAAAAAAAAAAGCATGTATATATATATATATATATATATATATATACACATATATACACACACACACACATATACGTATGTGTGTATATATATACACATGATCACACATATACACTTATATAACATATATAAGTTAATGAAAGTTTTAATTATAGAAGAAACATTTACATATTAAAAGATATCTCCTTTGGGGACCCTGGGCAGCTCAGTTGGTTGAACATCTGACTTTGGCTCAGTCACAATCGCATGGTTCATCGAGTTTGAGCCCCACATCAGGTTCACTGTTATTAGCGCAGAGACTACTTCAGATCTTCTGTACCCCTCTCTCTCTGCCCCTCTCCCACTCTCTCTCAAAAATAAAAATAAGCATTTAAAAAATGATATCTCTTTTGGGATTACATATTTCACTAATTATGGACTTGGGAAATTTCTAACACTTTTCCTTTTTTATTTGACTATAGTTAGGACACAATGTTACATTAGTTTCAGGTATACAACATAGTGATTCAACTTCTCTATGCTATACTTACCACAAGTGTAGCCACTAGGTATTATTTGAATGGTTTGAAGTTCTAAAGGAACTTAACTAAGGAAAAATCCATTTTAAGCTTGGAGAATAAGGAAAGTTTACAAAGGAGATGAGATTTGAGTTTGGCGTTAGAAGATGGGTAGGAAAGTTAGCTCCGTTGACAAGTGCTATTTCTTCTATCTCTTTCTATTTATTTTCATTTATTCTACAAGTATTTACTAAGCACCTAAATCTTATAAAATACTGGGGATGACTCAGGATGGTCTCAAGTTATACTGCTACTGCCAAACCACACACTGAAAAATTCTGGGTCTTTCTGGAACTCATTGCTCATAGAAAAATTCTATATTCTACAAAATGTTAAGAATTCAGAAGATAAAATGAGCTCTCCATACAGTCTTATATTAGTTTCCTGTGTACAATACAGTAATTCAACAAAATATAACGCTGTATGGTAACAATGCTGGAATAAAAATTAAAAAAACTTAATAAAAAGTATTACATGAAAAAAACAAAAATAAACATAAAATGAGCTCTCCAAAACAAATATATTGTAGTTGGAAGAAAAAGCTACACTGGTCAACTGGCTTGCTTTTCCCATGTCCCTAAATATTATCATGCTACTTTATATAGAATATGAATTATAAATGAAGAGGTTGGACTGGTAGAGAGGTGAAACTGGGAGGGTATTTAAAATAATTCAGCTGAATAAAAACTTAAACTGGCTTCTATATGCCTTTTGAAACATATAGGCTAAATCTATAGCATATCTTTTGAACTGGGGTTGAAATATTCAGGTATTACTGACACAATTCTGGTGGGAACTTTTAGGTCAAAAAAGTACCCTAGATTATTGCAAGTAATGATTCAATAAACATAAGGGTGCATATACTTTTTCAAATTAGTTTTTTTTTTCATTTTCTTTGGAATTATTGGATCACATGGTACAGTGAAATATTGGATTGTGAGTAACTTGTTCTGTGAGTGTTCTGTAAGATGAGCAAACATTTCTAATAAATTTTAACTTAATAAATGAGTGACTTCTTGCAATACGAGTAGCACATGACACCAAATGTCACATGATAACAACTGAGCCAATGGTTCTTCTTTCCTTTTCACTGTGGGATGGTGGGTGATCATCTCCCATGACTGGATGCTCAGTTTCAGGCTATGATGTTTAGCAGAAATCAGTGAATTTTCAGGATGTTGGAATGTGCCCACAACTGGCACTAGTGTATTTCTTAGCACTTAAAAGCACCAATGGACAGTCCTTTGCTTTTCCATACAAGAATAAGCTGAGGAATTCTTTGTTTCATTTTATGACAGGTTGTCGGGTGAAACAGAGAATTTCCTCTGCTGCCTTACTGCCAGTTACATTACATACAGTATATGACAGGAGTTTATTAATACTGTACTATAGTCAAATTAGTTTGAGTGTATACAATATCCCCCATGCAGAAAAATATTCCTTGAACCAACAGATAGCAGTGATTCTGTTAGTGATAGTGTAAGTTGTGCTATACAAAAACTCTCCTCTCTCTTGTTTCTCTCACACCAGCCACGAAGGTTTTCAAAGGTAAGTGCAGGTTCATTTGTTTCTTATTCTTTATATTTTTACTTTTAAAATTATTTTGTATAATATTATGGTATTATAATAATTTTATATGAATATTGGCAGGTTGTGGAATGAATCATCTGATTTCCATTATTTCGTTTTTTTTTTCTAAAAATTAAATTTATTGTCAAATTGGCTTCTTTTTTAATATGAAATTTATTGTCAAATTGGTTTCCATACAACGCCCAGTGCTCATCCCAACAGGTGCCCTCCTCAATGCCCATAACCCACTTTCCCTTCCTTCCCATGCCCTTTCAAACCTCAGTATCTTCCCAGTTTGAAAAGTATCTTATGGTTTAGCTCCTTCCCTCTCTAACTTTTTTTGTCTCCTACCCCTACCCCATGGTCTTCTGTTAAGTTTCTCAGGATCCACATAAGAGTGAAAATAGATGAGATCTGTCTTTCTCTGTAAGACTTATTTCACACAGCATAACACTCTCCAGTTTCATCCACGTTGCTACAAAAGGCCATATCTTATTCTTTCTCAAGCCAAGCACTATTCCATTGTATATATAAACTACAACTTCTTTATCCATCCATCACTTGATGGACATTTAGGCTCTTTCCATAATTTGGCCATTGTTGAAAGTGCTGCTATAAACATTGGGGTACAAGTTCCCCTATGCATCAGCATTCCTGTGTCCCTTGGGTAAACTCCTAGCAGTGCTATTGCTGGGTCATAGGGTAGATATATTTTTAATTTTTTGAGGAACTATTTTTTGAGGAACACTATTTTCCAGAGTGGCTACATCAGTTTGCATTCCCACCAACAATGCAAGAGGGTTCCCATTTCTCCGCATCCATGCCAGCATCTATAGTCTCCTGATTTGTTCATTTTAGGCAAACTGACCAGCCTGGGGTGATATCTGAGTGTGGTTTTGATTTGTATATCCCTGATGAGGGGCGACATTGCATCTTTTAATGTGCCTGTTGGCCATCTGGATGTCTTCTTTAGAGAAGTGTCTATTCATGTCTTCTGCCCATGTCTTCACTGGATTATTTGTTTTTCAGGTGTGGAGTTTTGTGACTTTTTTATAGATTTCGAATATAGCCCTTTGTCCGATATGTCATTTGAAAATATCTTTTCCCATTCTGTTGCTTGCCTTTTAGTTTTGTTGATTGTTTCCGTTGCAGTGCAGAAGATTTTTACCTTGATGAGGTCCCAATAGTACATTTTTGCTTTCAATTCCCTTGCCTTTGGGGATGTGTCAAGCAAGAAAATCCTGCGGCTGAGGTCAGAGAGATTGTTTCTTCCTTTCTCCTTTAGGGTTTTGATGGTTTCCTGTCTGATATTCAGGTCCTTTATCCACTTTGAGTTTATTTTTGTGAATGGTGTAAGAAAGTGGTCTAGTTTCATCCTTCTGCATGTTGCTGTCCAGTTCTCCCAGCACCATTTGTTAAAGGGACTGTCTTTTTTCCATTGGATGTTCTTTCTTGCTTTGTCAAAGATTAGTTGGCCATATATTTGTGGGTCCAATTCTGGAGTCTCTATTCTATTCCATTGGTCTATGTGTCTGTTTTTGTGCCAATACCATGCTGTCTTGATGATTACAGCTTTGTAGTACAGGCTAAAGTCTGGGATTGTGATGCCTCCCGCTTTGGTCTTTTCTTCAATATTACTTTAGCTATTCGGGGTTTTTGTGGTTCCATACAGGTTTTAAGATTGCTTGTTCTAGCTTTGAGAATAATGTTGGTGCACGTTCGATTGGGGTTGCATTAAATGTGTAGATTGCTTTGGGGAGTATTGACATTTTAACAATATTTATTCTTCCAATCCTTGAGCACAGAATGTTTTTCCATTTCTTTGTATCTTCTTCAATTTCCTTCATAAGCTTTCTATAGTTTTCAGATTTTATATCTTTTACATCTTTGGTTAGGTTTATTCCTAGGTATTTTATGCTTCTTGGTGCAATTGTGAATGGGATAAGTTTCTTTGTCTTTCTGTTGTTTTATTATTAGTGCATAAGAACACAACTGATTTCTGTACATTGATTTTGTATTCTGTGACTTTGCTGAATTCATGTATCAGTTCTATGAGACTTTGGGTGAAGTCTATCGGATTTTCCATGTATAGTATAATGCCATCTGCAAAAAGTGAAAGGTTGACTTCCTCTTTGCCAATTTTGATGCCTTTGATTTCCTTTTGTTGTCTGATTTCTGATGCTAGCATTTCCAAAACTATGTTAACCAACAGCAGTGAGAGTGGACATCCTTGTCGGGTTCCTGATCTCAGAAGGAAAGTTCTCAGTTTTTCCCCATTGAGGATGATATTAGCTGTGGGATTTCCATAAATTGCTTTATGATGGTTAAGTATGTTCCTTCTATTATTCAGACTTTCTCGAGGGTTTTTATTAAGAAAGGATGCTGAATTTTGCTAAATGCTTTTTCTGCATCGATTGACAGGACCATATGGTTCTTATCTTTTATTTTATTAATATGATGTATCACATTGATTGAATTGCAAATATTGAACCAACCCTGCAGCCCAGGAATGAATCCCACTTGATCATGGTGAATAATTCTTTTTATATGCTGTTGAATTCGATTTGCTAGTATCTTGTTGAGAATTTTTGCATCCATATTCATCAAGTATATTGGCCAATAGTTCTCTCTCCCTTTTTTTTTTCTTTGCTAGGTATCTGTCTGGTTTGGGAATCAAATTAATGCTGGCTTCATAGAATGGAAGGAAGTTTTCCATCTCTTCCTATTTTTTGGAACAGCTTGAGAAGGATAGTTATTAGCTCTGCTTTGAATGTCTGGTAGAATACCCCAGGGAAGACATCTGGTCCTGAACTCATATTTATTGGGAGATTTTTGATAACTGATTCAATTTCTTCGCTGGCTATGGGTCTGTTCAAATTTTCTATTTCTTTCTGTTTGAGTTTTGGAAGTGTGTGCATGCTTAGGAATTTGTCCATTTCTTCCAGGTTGTCCAGTTTGTTGGACAATAGTAATTTTTCATAGTATTAGAATTTTTCATAGTATTCCCTGATAATTGCTTGTACTTCTGAAGGATTGGTTGTAGTACTTCCATTTTCATTCATGATTTTATCTATTTGGGTCATCTCCCTTTTCTTTTTGAGAAGCCTGGCTAGAGGTTTATCAATTTTGTTTATTTTTTCAAAAAAACAACTCTTGGTTTCATTGATCTGCTCTACTGTTTTGTTTAGATTCTGTATTGTTGATTTCTGCTCTTTATTATTTCTCTTCTTCTGCTGGGTTTGGGGTGTCTTTGCTGTTTTGCTTCTATTTCCTTTGGTGTGCTGTTAGATTTTGTATTTGGGATTTTTCTTGTTTCTTGAGATAGGCCTGGATTGCAATATATTTTCCTCTCAGGACTGCCTTCGTGCAACCCAAAGCATTTGGATTGTTGTCTTTTCATTTTCATTAGTTTTCACATATTTTTTAAATTTATTCTCTAATTACCTGGTTGACTCATTCATTCTTTAGTAGGGTCTTCTTTAACCTCCATACTTTTGAAGTTTTCCAGACTTTTTCCTGTGGTTGATTTCAAGTTTCATAGCATTGTGGTCTGCAAGTGTGCATGGTATGATCTCAATTCTTTTGTACCTATGAAGGGATGCTTTGTGACCCAGTATGTGATCTATCTTGGAAAATGTTCCATGTGCACTCGAGAAGAAAGTACATTCTGTTGCTTTGGGATGCAGGTTCTAAATATATCTGTCAAGTCCATCTGATCCAATGTATCATTCAGGGCCCTTGTTTCTTTATTGACCGCTGTCTAGATGATCTATTTATTGTTGTACGTGGAGTACTAAAGTCCCCTGCAATTACCACATTCTTAACAATAAGGTTGCTTATGTTTGTGATTAATTGTTTTATACATTTTGGGGCCTCTGTATTCGGTGCATAAACATTTATAATTGTTAGCTCTTCCTGATGGGTAGACCCTGTGATTATTATATAATGCCTTTCTTCATCTCTTGTTACAACCTTTAATGTAAAGTCTAGTTTGTCTCGGGGCGCCTGGGTGGCGCAGTCGGTTAAGCGTCCGACTTCAGCCAGGTCACGATCTCGCGGTCCGTGAGTTCGAGCCCCGCGTCAGGCTCTGAGCTGATGGCTCAGAGCCTGGAGCCTGTTTCCGATTCTGTGTCTCCCTCTCTCTCTGCCCCTCCCCCATTCATGCTCTGTCTCTCTCTGTCCCAAAAATAAATAAACGTTGAAAAAAAAAAAAAAAAAATTTAAAAAAAAAAAAAAAAAAAAAAAAAAAAAAAGTCTAGTTTGTCTGATATAAGTGGCTACTCCAGCTTTCTTTTGATTTCCAGTAGTATGATAGATAGTTCTCCATCACTTTCAGTCTGAAGGTGTCCTCAGGTCTAAAATGAGTCTCTTGTAGACAGCAAATAGATGGGTATATTTTTATATCCATTTTGATACCCTATGTCTTTTGGTTGGAGCATTTAGCCCATTTACATTCAGTGATATTATTGAAAGATATGGGTTTAGAGTCATCGCGATCTCTGTAGGTTTCATGCTTATAGTGATGTCTCTGGTACTTTGTGGTCCTTGCAACATTTCACTCACAGAGTCCCCCTGAGGATCTCTTGTAGGGCTGGTTTAGTGGTGATGAATTCCTTCAGTTTGTGTTTGGGAAATCCTTTATCTCTCCTTCTATTCTGACTGACAGATTTGCAGGATAAAGGATTCTTGGCTGCATATTTTTTCTGTTCATCACATTGAAGATTTCCTGCCATTACTTTCTGGCCTGCCCATTTTCAGTACATAGGTCTGCTACTACCCTTATGTGTCTACCTTTTTATGTTAGGGCCCATGTAACCCTAGCTGCTTTCAGAATTCTCTCTTTATCCTTGTATTTTGCCAGTTTCCTTATGATACGTCGTGCCAAAGATTGATTCAAGTTATGTCTGAAGGGAGTTTTCTCTGCCTCTTTGATTTCAATGCTCATTTCCTTCCCCAGATCAAGGAAGTTCTCAGCTATGATTTGTTCATGTACACCTTCTGCCCCTTTCTCTCTCTTCTTCTTCTTCTGGAATTCCTATGATATGGAGATTGTTCCGTTTGATTGCATCACTTAGTTTCCTAATTCTCCCCTCGTACTCCTGGATTTTTTTATCTCTCTTTTTCTCAGCTTCCTTTTTTTCCATAATTTTATCTCCTAATTCACCTATTCTTTCCTCTGCCTCTTCAATCCGTGCTATGGCCACCTCCATTTTATTTTGCACCTTATTTACAGCATTTTTTAGTTCCTCATGACTATTTTTTAGTCCCTTGAGCCCTGTAGCAATAGATTCTCTGCTGTCCTCTATGCTTTTTTCAAGCGCAGGGATTAGTATTATGACTATTATTCTAAATTCTTGTTCTATTATATTGCTTAAATTGGTTTTGATCAAATAGTTAGCTGTCGCTACTTCCTGGACGTTCTTTTGAGGAAAATTCTTCCATTTCATCATTTTGCCTAGTCCCTGCAGTAACTCCCAACTGCAGGGCACTTCCCCTGTGCTTTCTGGAGGAACTTGTTTTGGTGGGCAGGGCTGCAGTCAGACCCTATGTCTGCCCCCAGCCCACCACTGGGGCCACAGTCAGACTGGTGTGTACCTTATATTCTCTTCTCCCAGGGGCAGGACTCGCCTCAGAGTGGGATGGCTCCTGTCTGGGCTGCTTGTATGCTGCCTGGCTTGTGGTGCTGCTTCCATGGGATCTGGCCAAGGGCGTATTAGAAGGGAAGGATCCTCAAAGTGTACAGGGGCAGAAGGGGCAGGCTTAGCTAGCTTTGCTGTCAGTGGTCCCCTGTGGTAGGGGTCCTGCAACACTGGGAGGGAGGCAGGCCCTCAGAGGGATGGTCCACAGAAGCACAGGATTGGGTATTTGTGCAGTGCAAGCAATTTCGTGATGGGAACTGGTTCTCTTTGTAATTTCAGCTGGGGGATGGGAGAGGGAAATGGTGCTTACCAGAGCCTTTTTTCCCCCTCTGAGCTCTGTCCTTCTGGGGCTCAACAACTTTCACTTCCAGTGTCCTGTCACCCTCCCCACTCTCCAAGATCAGTGCTGTTGACTTTTAACATTCCAGATGTTAAGTCCACTGGCTGTCAGATCTCACAGACCCCAGCCCCTCTGCTGTTGCAAGCCAGTCTTCTGCCTTATCTGGTCCACTGCCCCTCCACCACCCTGGCTCCCTCCCACCAGTCCATGTAGCATACACTGCCTCTCTGCCTTTCCTACCCTTTCCATGGGCCTCTTGTCTACGCTTGGCTCTGGAATGTCCACTCTGCTAGTCTTCTGGTGTTTTTTTGGAGGTTATATAGGCAGATGTGGGTGAAATCTAAGTGATCAGAGGGATGAAGTGAACCCAGAGTCCTCCTATGCCACCATCTTCTCCAGTTTCCATTATTTCTTATGAGGACATTTGCTTTGATATACAAGTGTTTTCGATTACAAGCATGTTACTAGAAGGAATTATGCTCACAAACCAAGGTTTTACTGTATTTTTATTTTTAATTTTCTGAGTAATCCCCATACTAATTGGTTGTACTAATTTGCATTCGCACTAACAGTGCGTAAGGGTTTCTTTTTCTCCACATCCTCAACAACACTTGTTTTTTCTTGTCATATTTATCTTAGCGATTCTAACAGGTGTGAGGTACTATCTCATTGTGGTTTTGGCTTGTATTTCCCTGATTAGTGATGTAGAATACCTTTTAATGTACTTATTTGCCATTTGTGTGACATCCTTGGAAAACTGCCTCTGACATTTTAGATGTCCAGAGGCACACATGAAAGATATTTTTCTTGCATAAGTAGTTTCAAAAAGTTTCAAAATAAATGGAGTATAGAGAGTTAAACAATAAAGAAATTAAATGATGACAAGGGAACCTATTTTCAGTTACTTCATTATATTAACAAATGTCCAATTTTCAAAAAAATTACCAAACATATAAAGAAACAAGGAAAACGTGGCACACTCAAAGGAACAACATAAATTGACAGCTACCATTTGCAAGAGAGCCTAGACAATGGACTTACTAAACTCAACTTTAAATATACCCAAAGAACTAAGGGAAAACATACATTAAAAAACTAAAGAACTAAAGGAAATCAACACCAGAACCACAAATAATCCAATTAAAAATGAACAGAAGATCTAATAGATATTTTTCCCAAAGAAGGCCAACACTCATATATATATATATATATATATATATATATAGAACTAGAGGAGTTCAAGAGCACATATGAGCAAGCAAAATACGTAAAAAATGATCAAACGTAAAAAAATCAGTGAACTTGAAAAAAAACATTGAAATGATCAAATCAGAGGATCAGAGAATATAGGAATCAAGAAAAAGGAAAAGAGTCTAAGATATTTGTAGGAAACCATCAAAAAGACCAAATGTATAGATATAGATAGATACAAGCTTCCAGTTATAGAATAAATAAGTCACAGAAATAAAAGGCACAAGATAGGGAATTCAGACAATGCTATTGTAATAGTATTGCATGGTGTTAGATGGTAGCTACACTTATGATGAGCATAGAATAATGTGTAGGATTGTGAGTATAAAATAATGTGTAGAGTTGTATACCTAAAACTAATATAACATTATGTGTAAACTATAAACAAATAAAAAAAAGGATCTTTTCATGTGTTCGTTAGCCATCTGGATTTCTTCTTTGGGAAAGTGTCTATTCATGTCTTCTATCCATTTCTTCACTGGATTTTTTGCTCAGCATCACTCATCAGGAAAATACAACTCAAAACCACAATGAGATACCACCTCATACCTGTCAGAATGGCTAAAATCAAGAACTCAGGAAACAACAGGTGTCGGCGAGGATACTGAGAAAAGGGAACACTTTTGCACTGTTTTGGGGAATGAAAACTGGTGCAGCTACTCTGGAAAACAGTATGGAGATTCCTCAAAAAGCTAAAAATAAAACTACACTATGACCCAGCAATTGCACTACTATGTATTTATCCAAAAGATAAAAAATGCTGATGAAGGGGCACATGCACCCCAATGTTTATAGCAGTGCTGTCAACAATAGTCAAATTATGGGAAGAGCCCAAATGTCCATTGACTGATGAATGAAGAAGATGTGGTATAAATATATATATATATATATATATATATAAAACTACATTATCAAAAATATAAAATCTTGCCATTTGCAACAACATAGATGGAACTAGAGTGAATTATGCTAAACAAAATATGTCAAAGAAAGACAAATATATGATTTCACTCATATGTGGAATTTAAAAAACAAAACAGATGAACATAGGGGAAGGGCAGGAAGAATAAAATAAGATAAAAAGCAGAGAGAGAGGCAAGCTATAAGAGACCCTTAAATACAGAGAACAAACGAAGGGTTGCTGGATGAGAGGTGGGTGATGGGCTAAATGGGTGATGGACATTAAGGAGGTTGCTTATTGGGATGAGTGCTGGATATTGTATGTAAGTGATGAATCACTGGGTTCTACTCCTGAAACCAGTACTACACTATATGTTAAGTAAGTTGAATTTTATTTAAAATAATACTAAAGGAATTTCATAAAGCATTCTATGAACAAAATAAGAGTATTGACAAATAGGTAGAAATTATAATAAGGAAACTAACAAAAATTCTAATGCTGAAAATTATGACTAAAATTAAATATTCACTAGAGGAGTTCAATAGCACATATAGCAAGCAAAAAAACGTATAAATATCAGTGAACTTGAAAAAAACATTGAAATGATCAAATCAGAGGATCAGAGAATATAGGAATCAAGAAAAAGGAAAAGAGTCTAAGATACTTGTAGGAAACCATCAAAAAAAAAAACAAAATATACATTGTGGTGGCAGTCACAGAAAATAGAGAGAAGAGGACAGATTATTTGGAGAAACAATGGCTTAAAATTTCCCAAATTTTAGGAAAAATCAAATGTACAAATTCAAGATGCTCAACAAATTCAAAGTAGGATAAACCAAAGATAACTACACAAAGATACATTATAAGCAAAGTGTTGGTAAGCAAAAACAAAGAGACAATCTTGAAAATGTCAACAAAGAAATAACTCATCCCATACAAGGGATTTTATACATATATACCTATATAAGCACTACAAAATATATGAAGCACACACTAATAATCTGTAAAGAAATTAAATAGAGAAATAAACAATTCTACCATAATAGAGCTACACTTCAATAAATCAGTTTCAATAGTGGATAAAAATCAGACAAAAGATAAATAAGAAATTAGAAGACTTGACAACACTATAAAGCAATCAAACCTAAAAGACATATGTGGAACACTCCACCAACAACAGCAGAATACACATTTTTCTAGAATACATATAGAACATTATTCAGGATAGACAATATGTTAAGGCCACAAGTATTAACTAATTTGAAAATATTAAAATTATGCAAACTATCTTCTCTTATCACAATGAATTGAAGCTTAAAATATATGACAGATAGAAAACTGTAAAGTTCACAAATTTTTGGAAATTACATTACACACTCTGAAACGAAGGATGAAACAAAAAGTAAATTAAAAGAGAAATTAAAATATACCTTGAGACAAATCAAAATAAAACCACAACACAACCACAAAAACAGTGCTAAAGATAAATTTATAGTTGTAAACACATACATTAGGAATGGAAAATGATCTCCAGGGCCTGGAACTTCAGGAAGTGTTACTGGTGTATGCTGTGTGCACTCTGCTGTTGCATTTTGGCTGCTCTTTTCCACTGGTAAGTCCACTGGAGAGCTCCTCCTTGCTTTCAATGGAGAGTGTTTGGACCTTTAACCTGGTGTGTTTTGATCTGTTTCAAATCAGTACCAAACTTTGCACATTAGGGTACTAGATAAAGAACAGCAACTAAACCCAAAACTGTCAGAAAGAAGGAAATACTAAAAATTAGAGGGGAGAAAAATAAAACTGAGTATAGAAAACAATATAGAAAATAAGTGAAATCAAGTGTGGTTTATTTGAAAATATCAACAAAATTGAAATTGAGCTAGATTGACTAAGAAAATAAGAAATATCAAATTACTCAAATTAGAAATAAATCTGGGTACATTACTACTGGTATCACAGAAATTAAAGGGATTAAAATAAGATGCTGTGGACAAATTAACACCAACTGGCTGACGTAGTGGAAATGAAGAAATTACAAGAAACACACAGTATACCAACACTGAATTGTGAAGAAATACAAGATCAGAACTGACCTATAACTAGTAAGGAGGTTGAATCAGTAATCAGAAACTTCTCACAACAACAAATGCCCGAAACCAAATGGCTTCCTTGGTGAATTCTATCAAGCACTTAATGAATTAATATCAGTTCTCCTCAAACTTTTGAACAAATGGGCAAATAATGTATAATTCCACTCATACAGATATTTAGAATATGAAAATTCATAGACACTGAAAACAAATTGAGATTACCATTCTGTAGGCTGCCTTTTAGTTTTGTTGATTGTTTCCTTGGCTGTGCAGAACACTTTTATCTTGATCACGTTCCAACAGTATGGTTTTGCTTTTGTTTCCCTTGACTCCAGAGATGTGTCTAGTAATATTTGCTAATTACATATCTGATAAAGAGTTAGTATCCAAAATCTATAAAGAACTTACCAAACTCAACACCCAAAAAACAAACAATCCAGTTAAGAAATGGGCAGAAGACATGAATAAACATTTTTCCAATGAGACATCCAGATGGCTAACAGACACATGAAAAGATACTCAACATCACTCATAATCATGGAAATACAAATCAAAACTATGATGCGATACCATTTCACACTTGGAAGAATGGCTAAAATTAACACAAGAAACAACAGATGGTGAGGATGTGGAGAAAGGGGAATCCTCTTGCACTGTTGGTCTGTTGGTGGGAATGCAAACTGGTGCAGGTACTCTGGAAAACAGTGTGGAGCTTCTTGAAAAAGTTCAAAATAGAACTACCCAATGAGCTAATAATTGCACTACTAGGTATTTACCCAAAAGATACAAAAATACTTATTCTAAGAGATACATGTACATCAATGTTCATAAAAGTATTATCAACAATAGCCAAATTATTGAAAGAGCCCAAATGTACATCAATTGATGAATGGATAAAGGAGTTGTGAGATATATATATATATATATATATATATATATATATATATAATGGAATACTACTCAGCTTTTAAAAATAGTAAAATTTTGCTATTTGCAATAATGACCTTCCCCTTTTTTTACCTTAATTACCTCATTTTTATAGTTACCAAAGAGACTGTAGTCATTTCCTTCAAATGGCCTTGTTAGGTATGAAAATCTGATTCTACATTTTCAATTTTCTCTCAATCAACTTGTCTGGCTGGATAATATAGAATGGCACAGATAAATTGAATGGATTCTTGGGCACCATCTGCTGTAATAACAATATCTCATAGATCTAATCTGAAGCTGAAGAGAGGAAGAGACTGGGGCATGGTCACATAACCTGCCAATGACAACTCCTGGAAAGAACCTGTTTACTGACCCAATATCCAGTGGTTGCTCATTAGGATATGCTATCACTTCTACCATGTGCTTTTCCTGAGCAGACATTTTTGTGTCTTAAATTGACTAGCAGTTTCTTAGGCTTAGATCTTCTGTTGTTTTCCTGGTTTTTGTGTGTGCCTCTTCCACACACTCAACATTTAATATGAACTACTTATTCAGCAATGAGTTCCTGTCGGGTATGGGGCTGACAACTATGAAAAGCCCCATAAACCTTTTTTCAATAATAATTCAACCCTGACTTCAGAACATCTTCCATCCTCATAGCCTTTATTGAATGGGTGACGTAAGAGGCCTACTATTGTGGATTAGTATTAGTGCTATAAACAAGGCAAGATGATAAAACTTTTCTGATCAGAATTGTTCCCAAGTGATTCTTACACGCATACCATGTATGAAGTACTCTTACATATGCTCTCTTTAGCCCAAATCCTACAAATTAAAACTAACAGATAAATAATAATAGCAGGATGGCATAAAATTTATTTTTCCCAAAAAGTACTTATAAGTGCCTATTTTGAACAAAACATTCTACCAGGCAGTATGAGCTAACAAAGAGAAAAATCACACAGTTCTTGGTCTCAAAAGATCTCAGGGTCTATTTATGTTTCTCTTTCTTTCTCTTTCAATCCCCACTCCCATTCTCTGTCTTTTCACGTGCAACTTCCTTTGCCCAGTTGGCACCATACATGTCACCTGGCTAACACATTTTTTTCCAGAAAGCCTCCTTTAATCTTGAAGTCTGAACTCATCTGTTCTTTTCCAGGAGCCTCTTCTTTCGTTATAAAAGCACTGATCACACTTCATTGCAATTATCTATGTATTTCTTTGTCTTTTCCACTAGATACAGTGTTCCATTAGGGCAAGAATAATGTTTTTATCATGGTATTTTAATCCCTTGCAGAATCCTTGACATAGAATAAGTTTAATTTTAGAAAACAAAAACCACATTTTATTTTAAAATTAAATAAATCCATCACACAGCTAGGCATACTTCAAAGGAGATTGGAGAAGGACATTTCCCCAGGAAGATGTGGGGGTGGGGGGTAATAGAGATGGGCTCTGCCTGGTGAAACTAACATATATATCAGGAACAAAACTTGTACTGACAGTATTTTCAGTGACGGAAATATTTTTGTGAGTTTCCCACTTCACTCTTATCTCCACAGAAATATTGCCATCATTCAAGGCTAATTTAAAACATCACCACATTTACGAATGATGTCCTAGGGAACCTTGGTAGACAAATGTTTCAAGCTCTAAAACCATACAGACACGTACTTAAATGTTACTTAGTTTTTTTTTTATTTTTAAGTTCATTTTGAGAGGGAGAGAGAGTGAGCAAGGGAGGGGCAGAGAGAGAGAATCCCAAGCAGACTGCACACTGTCAGCATAGAGCCCAATATAGGGCTCAAACCCACAAACCATGAGATCATGACCTGCATCAAAATCAAGAGTCAGATACCAAACTGAATGAGACGCCCAGGCAATGGCTACTTCTTGATACCTGTGTTATTACAGTTAAATCCCTTAATTTCTCTGTGCTCTCTTCCTTATCATACAAGGATAATAATATCTACAAATAGGTTTGTTAACAAAACTCAATAAATTCGTGCATAGAAATAATCAGGCACAATCTAGATGCCTCCAAACAATTATCACTCCTCAAAAATTATCATTTTGAATTCCCCAGCCTACTAAAGTTCTCTCTTCTTCAAGACAAAGGGGCAAAAACTTATTTGGAGAAATACTAACTGAAAAGTTTCCTAACCTAGGGAAGGAAATAGATATCCATATTCAAAAATCACAGAGAATTCCAAATACAACAAACCTAAGTAGTACCACACCATGACACATAATACCTAAAATGTTAAGGGTTAAAGATAAAGAAAAATCTAAAATCAGCAAGACAAAAGCAAAAAGATACCAAAAAGAGACACCCTATAAGGCTACCAGCTGTTTTTTAGAAGAAATGCATTAGCCCAGAATGGAGTGGCATTATATAATCAGAGTGCTAAAAGGAAACAAAACAAAACAAAACAAAACTGTAACCAAGAATACTCTATATGGCAAAGTTATTCGGATTTGAAAAACAGATAAAAAGTTTCCCACACAGACAGAGGATTTTATCACCACTAAACCAGACTTCCAAGAAATTTTAAAGATAATTCTCTAAGCGGAAAAGAAATGACCATACCAGATATAAGAGACTTATTAATAAAAATATGTAAAATATGGGCACCTACGTGTCTCATTCAGTTAAGCATACGACTTCAGCTCATGTCATTATCTCAGGACTCGTGAGTTTGAGCCCCGTGTCGGGCTCTGTGCTGACAGCTGAGAGCCTGGAGCTTGTTTCAGATTCTGTCTCCCTCTCTCTGTCCCTCCCCTGCTCACAGTCTGTCTCCCTCTCTCAAAAATAAATAAACATTTTAAAAAGATGTAAAATGTAACAGCATATACAAAAAGGTAGAGGAATGAGTTAGAAAAAGGGAGAATATTTTTAAGAATGTGTATGAACTTAAATAACTATCAACTTAATATAAATTGCTGTATTATTAGGATGTTATATATGAAACTCATGGCAACCCCAAACCCAAAATTTAGATACACACACACACACAACCAAAAATAACACCACAGTAACTAGGAAATCCCGAAAAAGAGAGTAATAGAATAAAACAGAAGCAGAGAAGAATGACAAAAACAACCAGAAAACAAATAACAAAATAAAAATAAGTACCATCAGTGATTACTTTAAAGGCATTTGGGATAAATGCTCCAATAAAAGACAGAGTAATACAATGGACAAAAAAAGAGACCAATAGATATACTTCCTACAAGAAACTCATTTACAACCTAAAGATAGATATATATATATATATATATATATATATATATATATATAAAAGTGAAGACATGGAAAAATATCTACCATGCAAATGGAAGTGAAAAAAAATAGGGTGGTAATATTTATATCAAGAACAAATAGAATCTTTAAAATAAATGTAAGGAGACAAATAAGGGCATAATCATAAAGGGGGCAATACAGCAGGAATATATAGGAATTATAAATACATATGTACTTGGCATGGGAGAACCCAAATATATAAAATAATTAACGGCAAAAATAAAGGAACTCATTAATAATAATACAACAGTGGTGGGGGACTTAAAAACCCCCACCGACATCAATGGGTGGATCATATAAGCTGAAAATCAACAAGAAAACAATGGCTTCGAATGGCACACTAGACCAGGTGGACTTAACAGATATACTCAGAAAATTTCATCCTAAAGTAGCAGAATACACATTCTTTTCCAGGGCACATAGGACATTCTCCAGAATAGATTACATAATAAGTAAAAAAATCAGATCTCAACAAGTACAAAAACACTGAGAATATACTATGCATGTTTTCTAACCACAATGATATGAAACTTGAAGTCAAACACAAGAAAAAGTTTGGAAAGACCACAAATACATGCAGATTAAACAACATGCTACTGTACAATAAATGGGTCAAACAGGATATCGAAGAAGAAATTTAAAAAAGGACATGAAAACAAATGAAACTGAAAATGCAATGGTCCTGAGGCACCTGGGTGGCTCAGTCGGTTGAGCATCTGACTTCGGCTCAAGTCATGATCTCACAGCTCGTGAGTTCGAGCCCCACGTCGGGCTCTGTGCTGACAGCTCAGAGCCTGGAGCCTGCTTCAGATTCTGTGTCTCCCTCTCTCTGTGCCCCTAATCCACTCGCATTCTTTCTCTGTCTCTCTCAAAAATAAATAAACATTAAAAAAATAAAAAGATAATGCAATGGTCCTAAATCTCTGAGATGGAGCAAAAGCAGTCTTAAGAGAGAAGGATAGAGCAATACAGGCCTACCTCAAGAAACAAGAAAAAAAAAATCTCAAGGAAACAACCTAACTTTATACCTAAAGGAGCTAGAAAAAGAAAAACAAACAAAACCTAAAATAATCAGAAGGAAGGAAATAATAAAGATTAGAGCAGAAATAAGTGATATAGAACTAAGAAAACAATAGAACAGATCAATGAAACCAGGAGCTGGTTCTTAGAAAAAAAAATCAGTAAAATTGTTAAACCTCTATCCATAAGTATCAAGAAAAAAAGACAGAAGACTCAAATAAATAAAATCACAAATAAGAGTTGAGTAATACAACCAACACCACAGTAATACAAACAATTATAAGAGATTATTTAAAAAAAAACAAACTATATGCCACCAAATTGGACAACCTGGAAGAAATGGATAAATTCCTAGAAACATATAAACTACAAAAACTGAAATAAGAAGAAATAGGAAACTTGAACAGATCAATAACCAGCAAAGAAACTGAATAATTAATAAAAAAAAAATCTCCCAACAAACAAAAGTACAGGGCCAGATGGCTTCACAGCCAAATTCTATAAAACGTTTAAAGAAAAAGAGTAAATGCCTATTATTTTCAAAATATTGCAAAAAATATAAAAAGAAGGAAAGCTTCCAAATTCATTCTATGAGATCAGCATTACCCTGATAACAAAACCACATAAAGACACCATAAAAAATACATTTTAAAAATAATTCACCATGATCCACTGGGAATTATTCCTGTGTTGCAAGTGTGGATAAATATTCACAAATCAATGAACTTGATACATGACATTAATAAAGGAAAGGATAAGAGCCATATAATAATTTCAATAGATGCAGAAAGAGCATCCATTCATGATAAAAAAATCTCAGAAAAGTAGATTTAGGGGAAAAATACCTCAATACAATAAAGGCCATATATCAAAGAACCGCAGCTAATATAATCCTCAATGTGGAAAAACTGAGAGCTTTTTCTCTAAGATCAGAAACAAAACAAGGATGTACACTCTCACCACTGATATTTAACATAGTACTGAAAGTCCTAGCCACAGAAAGCAGACAACAAAAATAAAATAAAGAATAAAAGGCATCCAAATGGTCAAGGAACAAGTAAAACTTTCAATATTTGCAGATGACATGATATTCTATATAGAAAACCCTAAGATTAAGATTACACCAAAAAAAAAAGCTAGAAATGATAAATGAATTCAGTATTCTCACAGGATACGAAATCAACAAATATATGTATAATTATTTTTATTATATTATTTTTATTATAAATATATAAATATAATAACGTACATTATTATATTTATATATAATAATTTATTGTATATATTGTATAATGTATATTGTAATATAAATTATGAAATATAATTTATTGTCAAGTTGCCTAACATACAATGTATACAGTGTGATCTTGGTTTTGGGAGTAGATTCCTATGATACATCACTTACATACAATACCGAGTTCTCATAACAACAAGTGCCCTCCTCAATGCCCATCACCCATTTTCCCCTCTCCCCCCATTCCCCCCATTAAGTCCCAGTTTGTTCTCTATATTTCAGAGTCTCTAATGGTCTGACTCCCTCCCTCTCTGTAACAATTTTTTCCCTTCCCTTCCCCCATGGTCTTCTGTTAAGTTTCTCAATTTCCACATATGAGTGAAAACGTATATCTGTCTTCCTCTGACTGACTTATTTCACTTAGCATAATACTCTCCAGTTCCATCGACAGCTGCAAATGTCAGGATTTCATTCTTTCTAATTACCAAGTAGTATTCCATTGTACCACATCTTTTTTTTTTATTTTTTTAACGTTTATTTATTATTGAGAGACAGAGAAACAGAGCATGAGCATGGGAAGGGCAGGGAGAGAGGAAGAGACACAGAATCTGAAGCAGGCTCCGGGCTCTGAGCTGTCAGCACAGAGCCCGATGCACAGCTCAAACTCACAAACCACATGACATGAGATCATGACCTGAGCTGAAGTCAGACGCTTAACTGACTGAGCCACCCAGGTGCCCCTAAACCACATCTTCTTTATCCACTCATCAGTTGATGGACATTTGAGCAAAAAACTAAAGGAGTTCATGATTACTAAACTAGCCTTGCAAGAAATATTAAAAGGGATTCCTTGAATGCAAAGGAGACACCAAAAGTGATAAAGACAATAAAGATCAGAGAAAATCTCCAGAAACAATTCCAGAAGAAGTAATAATATGGCACTAAATACATATCTATCCATAATTACTTTGGCTGTAAATGCACTAAAAGTTCCATTCAAAAGACATAGGGTGTCAGAATAGATTTAAAAAAAAAAAAGACCCAACTATATGCTGTATACAAGGGACACATTTTAAGTCTAAATACATCTGCAGACTGAAAGTGAAGGGATAGAGAAACATTATTATGGTAATGGATGTCAGAATAAATCCAAAAGGGCAATAATTATATCAGAAAAACTAGACTTCAAAGCAAAGACTGTAACAGGAGACAAACAAGGGAACTATATAAGAATAAAGGGGACAATTGAACAAGATCTAACAATTGTAAGTATTTATGCACTCAATGTAAACATACAAATGTGTAAAATAATTGACAAACATAAAGGAACAAATAGATAATAACAAAAAAGAGTAAAGTATTTTAACTCCCCACTTGTATCAATGGACAGATCATCTAAACAGATAATCAATAAGGAAACAATGGATTTGAATGACACACTGGACAAGATTGACTTAACAGATATATTCAGAAAGTTTCATCCTAAAGCATTAGAATACACATTCAAGTGCGCATGGAATATTGTCAGAATAGATCATATATTACGTCACAAAACAGGCCACAACAAACATAAAAACATTGAGGTAATACCAAGCACCTTTTCTGACCACACTGTCATGAAACTAGAAGTCAAGTACCTGGAAAAATCTTGAAAGACCACAAATACAGGGAGGTGAAACAACATGCTACTAAACAATGAATTAGTCAAACAGGAAATCAAAGAATAAATTAAAAAATATATGAAAACAAATAAAAATTAAAACACAATGGTATAATACTTTTGGGATGCACCAAAATTGGTCCTTAAGAGATAAGTATACAGTCCTACTTCAAGAAGCAAGAAAAATCTCAAAGAAACAACCTAACCTTATACCTAAAGGAGCTAAAAAAAAGAACAGCAACAACAACAAAAAACAAAGCCTAAAGCCAGTAGAAAAAAGAAAATAATAAAGATTATAGTGTTAGTGCATGATATTGAAACCAAATATATAAATAAATAGAACAAATCAATGAAAGCATGAGCTGATTCTTTGAAAAACTTAACAAAATTAACTCTCTAGGCAGATCTATCAAAAAGAAAAGAGAAAGGACTAAATAAATAAAATCATAAATGAAAGAATAGAAATAACAACCAACACCACATTAATAGAAAAAATTATGAGAATATTATGAAAAAATATTTACCAATAAATTGGAAAACCTGGAAGAAATGGATAAATTCCCAGAAACATATAAATTACCAAAACTGAAACATTAAAAATAGAAAACTTGAACACAACAAAACCATCATAAAAATAGAATCAGTAATTAAAAAATCTCCGAAAAACAAAAGTCTGGTCCAAATGGCTTCACAGGCAAATTCTACCAAACATTTAAAAAAGAGTTAATACCTATTCTTCTAAAACTGTTCCAAAAAATAGAAAAGAAGGGAAAACTTCTGAATTCATTCTATGATGCCAACATTATCCTGATAATAAAATGAGATAAAAACATTACTAAAAAAGAACTACAAACAAATACCCTTGAAAAACATAAATGCAAAAATCTTCAGGAAAACACTAGCAAGCCTAATCCAAAAAATGCGTTAAAACAGAAACCACGATCAAATGGGATTTATTCCTGTTATTATAAGGGTGGCTAAATACTTGCAAATAAATGAACATGATATATCACACCAATAAAACAAAAGGCAAAACCGATATGGTCATGTCATTAGATGTAAAAAAGCATCTGACAATATACAACATCCATTCATGAATAAAAACCTCTCAATAAAGTAGATTTGGAGGGCACATACCTCAACATAATAAAGGCCAAATCTGAAAAACCCACAGCAAACATTATGTTCGATGGGGAAAAACAGAGCTTTTCCTCTATGGTTATGAACAAGACAGTGATGTCCACTTTCACTCCTGTTATTTAACATAATACTGTTAGTCCTAGCCACAGCAAGCAGACAGGAAAAAGAAATAAAAAGCATCCAAATTGGCAAGGAAGAAGTCATATTTTCACTATTTGCAGATGACATGATGCTCTTTATAGAAAACACTAACAACTCAACTAAAAAACTACTGAAAGTGGGGCGCCTGGGTGGCTCAGTTGGTTGAGCGTCCGACTTTGGCTCAGGTCAGGATCTCGTGGCTCATGAGTTCGAGCCCTGCATCGGACTGTATGCTGACAACTCAGAGCTTGGAGCCTACATTGGATTCTGTGTCTCCCTCTCTCTCTGCCTCTCCCCTGCTTGCTCAGTCTCTCTCTCTCTCAAAAACAGTGACTTTACAGGTAATAAAAGAGCACTAAATTTATATCTATCAATACTGACTCTGACTGTAAATGCTGCGCTGAATGCTTCAGTCAAAAGATACACGGTATCAGAACAGATTTCTTAAAAGGCCCATTGATATGCTGCTTTCAAAAGACTCATTTTAGACACAGAGATACCTCCAGATTGAAAATGATGGGGTGGAGAAAAATTTATCATGCTGATGGACATAAAAAGAAAGCTGGGATGGCCATACTTATATCAGACAAACTAGAATTTAAACAAAAGACTGTAATAAGAGATAAAGAAGGTCACTCTATCCTAATAAAGAGGTCAACCCCACAAGAAATTCTAACAATTTTATTTATTTTTTATTTTTTTATTTTATTATTTTTTTATTATATGAAATTTATTGTCAAATTGGTTTCCATACAACACCCAGTGCTCATCCCAAAAGGTGCCCTCCTCAATACCCATCACCCACCCTCTCCTCCCTCCCACCCCCCATCAACCCTCAGTTTGTTCTCAGTTTTTAACAGTCTCTTATGCTTTGGCTCTCTCCCACTCTAACCTCTTTTTTTTTTTTTTTCTTTTTTTTTTTTTTCTTTTTTCCTCCCCCTCCCCCATGGGTTCCTGTTAAGTTTCTCAGGATCCACATAAGAGTGAAACCATATGGTATCTGTCTTTCTCTGTATGGCTTATTTCATTTAGCATCACACTCTCCAGTTCCATCCACGTTGCTACAAAAGGCCATATTTCATTTTTTCTCATTGCCACGTAGTATTCCATTGTGTATATAAACCACAATTTCTTTATCCATTCATAAGTTGATGGACATTTAGGCTCTTTCCATACTTTGGCTATTGTTGAGAGTGCTGCTATGAACATTGGGGTACAAGTGCCCCTATGCATCAGTACTCCTGTACCCTTGGGTAAATTCCTAGCAGTGCTATTGCTGGGTCATAGGGTAGGTCTATTTTTAATTTTCTGAGGAACCTCCACACTGCTTTCCAGAGCGGCTGCACCAATTTGCATTCCCACCAACAGTGCAAGAGGGTTCCCGTTTCTCCACATCCTCTCCAGCATCTATAGTCTCCTGATTTGTTCATTTTGGCCACTCTGACTGGCGTGAGGTGATACCTGAGTGTATTTTGATTTGTATTTCCCTGATAAGGAGCGACGCTGAACATCTTTTCATGTGCCTGTTGGCCATCCGGATGTCTTCTTTAGAGAAGTGTCTATTCATGTTTTCTGCCCATTTCTTCACTGGGTTATTTGTTTTTCGGGTGTGGAGTTTGGTGAGCTCTTTATAGATTTTGGATACTAGCCCTTTGTCCGATATGTCATTTGCAAATATCTTTTCCCATTCCGTTGGTTGCCTTTTAGTTTTGTTGGTTGTTTCCTTTGCTGTGCAGAAGCTTTTTATCTTCATAAGGTCCCAGTAATTCACTTTTGCTTTTAATTCCCTTGCCTTTGGGGATGTGTCGAGTAAGAGATTGCTACGGCTGAGGTCAGAGAGGTCTTTTCCTGCTTTCTCCTCTAAGGTTTGGATGGTTTCCTGTCTCACATTCAGGTCCTTTATCCATTTTGAGTTTGTTTTTGTGAATGGTGTGAGAAAGTGGTCTAGTTTCAACCTTCTGCATGTTGCTGTCCAGTTCTCCCAGCACCATTTGTTAAAGAGGCTGTCTTTTTTCCATTGGATGTTCTTTCCTGCTTTGTCAAAGATGAGTTGGCCATACGTTTGTGGGTCTAGTTCTGGGGTTTCGATTCTATTCCATTGGTCTATGTGTCTGTTTTTGTGCCAATACCATGCTGTCTTGATGATGACAGCTTTGTAGTAGAGGCTAAAGTCTGGGATTGTGATGCCTCCTGCTTTGGTCTTCTTCTTCAAAACTCCTTTGGCTATTTGGGGCCTTTTGTGGTTCCATATGAATTTTAGGATTGCTTGTTCTAGTTTCGAGAAGAATGCTGGTGCAATTTTGATTGGGATTGCATTGAATGTGTAGATAGCTTTGGGTAGTATTGACATTTTGACAATATTTATTTTTCCAATCCATGAGCAGGGAATGTCTTTCCATTTCTTTAAATCTTCTTCAATTTCCTTCATCAGCTTTCTATAGTTTTCAGCATACAGATCCTTTACATCTTTGGTTAGATTTATTCCTAGGTATTTTATGCTTCTTGGTGCAATTGTGAATGGGATCAGTTTCTTTATTTGTCTTTCTGTTGCTTCATTGTTAGTGTATAAGAATGCAACTGATTTCTGTACATTGATTTTGTATCCTGCAACTTTGCTGAATTCATGTATCAATTCTAGCAGACTTTTGGTGGAGTCTATCGGATTTTCCATGTACAATATCATGTCATCTGCAAAAAGCGAAAGCTTGATTTCATCTTTGCCAATTTTGATGCCTTTGATTTCCTTTTGTTGTCTGATTGCTGATGCTAGAACTTCCAGCACTATATTAAACAACAGCGGGGAGAGTGGGCATCCCTGTCGTGTTCCTGATCTCAGGGAAAAAGCTCTCAGTTTTTCCCCATTGAGGATGATGTTAGCTGTGGGCTTTTCATAAATGGCTTTTATGATCTTTAAGTATGTTCCTTCTATCCCGACTTTCTCAAGGGTTTTTATTAAGAAAGGGTGCTAGATTTTGTCAAAGGCCTTTTCTGCATCGATTGACAGGATCATATGGTTCTTCTCTTTTTTTTTTTTTTGTTAATGTGATGTATCACGTTGATTGATTTGCGAATGTTGAACCAGCCCTGCATCCCAGAAATGAATCCCACTTGATCATGGGGAATAATTCTTTTTATATGCCGTTGAATTCGATTTGCTAGTATCTTATTGAGAATTTTTGCATCCATATTCATCAGGGATATTGGCCTGTAGTTCTCTTTTTTTACTGGGTCTCTGTCTGGTTTAGGAATCAAAGTAATACTGGCTTCATAGAATGAGTCTGGAAGTTTTCCTTCCCTTTCTATTTCTTGGAATAGCTTGAGAAGGATAGGTATTATCTCTGCTTTAAACATCTGGTAGAACTCCCCTGGGAAGCCATCTGGTCCTGGACTCTTATTTGTTGGGAGTTTTTTGATAACCGATTCAATTTCTTCGCTGGTTATTGGTCTGTTCAAGCTTTCTATTTCCTCCTGATTGAGTTTTGGAAGAGTGTGGGTGTTTAGGAATTTGTCCATTTCTTCCAGGTTGTCCAATTTATTGGCATATAATTTTTCATAGTATTCCCTGATAATTGTTTGTATCTCTGAGGGATTGGTTGTAATAATTCCATTTTCATTCATGATTTTATCTATTTGGATCATCTCCCTTTTCTTTTTGAGAAGCCTGGCTAGAGGTTTGTCAATTTTGTTTATTTTTTCAAAAAACCAACTCTTGGTTTCGTTGATCTGCTCTACAGATTTTTTAGACTCTATATTGTTTATTTCTGCTCTGATCTTTATTATTCCTCTTCTTCTGCTGGGTTTCGGGTGTCTTTGCTGTTCTGCTTCTATTTCCTTTAGGTGTGCTGTTAGATTTTGTATTTGGGATTTTTCTTGTTTCTTGAGATAGGCCTGGATTGCAATGTATTTTCCTCTCAGGACTGCCTTCGCTGCGTCCCAAAGCGTTTGGATTGTTGTATTTTCATTTTCGTTTGTTTCAATATATTTTTAAATTTCTTCTCTAATTGCATGGTTGACCCACTCATTCGTTAGTAGGGTGTTCTTTAACCTCCACGCTTTTGGAGGTTTTCCAGACTTTTTCCTGTGGTTGATTTCAAGCTTCATAGTATTGTGGTCTGAAAGTATGCATGGTATAATTTCAATTCTTGTAAACTTTTGAAGGGCTGTTTTGTGACCCAGTATATGATCTATCTTGGAGAATGTTCCATGTGCACTCGAGAAGAGAGTATGTTCTGTTGCTTTGGGATGCAGAGTTCTAAATATATCTGTCAAGTCCATCTGATCCAATGTCTCATTCAGGCCCTTGTTTCGTTATTGATCGTGTGTCTAGATGATATCCATTTCTGTAAGTGGGGTGTTAAAGTCCCCTGCAATTACCACATTCTTCTCAATAAGGTTGCTTATGTTTATGAGTAGTTGTTTTATATATTTGGGGGCTCCAGTATTCGGCGCATAGACATTTATAATTGTTAGCTCTTCCTGATGGATAGACCCTGTAATTATTATATAATGCCCTTCTTCATCTCTTGTTACAGCCTTTAATTTAAAGTCTAGTTTGTCTGATATAAGTATGACTACTCCAGCTTTCTTTTGGCTTCCAGTAGCGTGATAAATACTTCTCCATCCTCTCACTCTCAATCTAAAGATGTCCTCAGGTCTAAAATGAGTCTCTTGTAGACAGCAAATAGATGGGTCTTGTTTTTTTATCCATTCTGATACCCTATGTCTTTTGGTTGGCGCATTTAATCCATTTACATTCAGTGTTATTATAGAAAGATGCGGGTTTAGAGTCATTGTGATGTCTGTATGTTTTATGCTTGTAGTGATGTCTCTGGTACTTTGTCTCACAGGGTCCCCCTTAGGATCTCTTGTAGGGCTGGTTTAGTGGTGATGAATTCCTTCAGTTTTTGTTTGTTTGGGAAGACCTTTATCTCTCCTTCGATTCTAAATGACAGACTTGCTGGATAAAGGATTCTCGGCTGCATATTTTTTCTGTCTAGCACACTGAAAATCTCGTGCCAATTCTTTCTGGCCTGCCAAGTTTCAAAAGAGAGATCAGTCACGAGTCTTATAGGTCTCCCTTTATATGTGAGGGCACGTTTACCCCTTGCTGCTTTCAGAATTTTCTCTTTATCCTTGTATTTTGCCAGTTTCACTATGATATGTCGTGCAGAAGATTGATTCAAGTTACGTCTGAAGGGAGTTCTCTGTGCCTCTTGGATTGTAATGCCTTTTTCCTTCCCCAGTTCAGGGAAGTTCTCAGCTATTATTTCTTCAAGTACCCCTTCAGCACCTTTCCCTCTCTCTTCCTCCTCTGGGATACCAATTATGCATATATTATTTCTTTTGGTGTATCACTTAGTTCTCTAATTTTCCCCTCATACTCCTGGATTTTTTTATCTCTCTTTTTCTCAGCTTCCTCTTTTTCCATAACTTTATCTTCTAGTTCACCTATTCTCTCCTCTGCCTCTTCAATCTGAGCCGTGGTGGTTTCCATTTTGTTTTGCATTTCATTTAACGCGTTTTTCAGCTCCTCGTGACTGTTCCTTAGTCCCTTGATCTCTGTAGCAAGAGATTCTCTGCTGTCCTCTATACTGTTTTCAAGCCCGGCGATTAATTTTATGACTATTATTCTAAATTCACTTTCTGTTATATTATTTAAATCCTTTTTGATCAGCTCATTAGCTGTTGTTATTTCCTGGAGATTCTTCTGAGGGGAATTCTTCCGCTTGGTCATTTTGGATAGTCCCTAGCGTGGTGAGGACCTGCAGGGCACTTCCCCTGTGCTGTGGTGTATAACTGGAGTTGGTGGGCGGAGTAGCAGTCAGACCTGATGTCTGCC